>NC_138150.1:27040352-27045352 GCF_964199315.1 Orbicella franksi | reverse complement strand
GCTCCCAAGAAGCTCTTCCATGCACGGACCTTTCACTGCCGCACCGAAAAATACTGAGACCTAATAAAATTGTCTTGGACGACATTGATTTGAGATCGCCTGCTCGTCTCACCTTTTTGCAATTTGACAGCTTACGCGACACATGTGCACTCATGCCGCTTGACATTTCATGACCTATGACGTAACCACTGTCAACGGGTTTACTATTTGACCGGAGGTACGCCTGTTTTTCAGCCCAAGCGCAAAGTTTCATTTGCTCGTTTGCTCAGAGGTCTCAGAAGTGACTGAGAAGACGTTAAATGCAAGTCAAATACATTTTGGGCTCTTGTTTTTGAAAGTATTCTAATGCATTGTTGAATTTAAAAAAAATTAGCGTTTCGCATTTCTCTCCCGCTTCCCGCCCTTTCCTCCCCCGCCTTCCGTACCCCTCCCGCCCCCTATTCTCCCGGGCTCCCGCCCCCTGTCCCCCTCCACTAAAACGACATAGCAGTAACACCCGAACTTCGAGTAAATTGCTTTTAATTGGCGTTTTTAATTAACGAAATTTCCAAAGCGATGACTTTCAAAATATTAAAGTTAAAAGTGATCCATTATGTTTTTCTTTTTTCACCCAAATGTTCTAAGATAGCCATCTGCGGTTTGTTGGAAACGAATTATGTATTCAGGGTGACCGCCAGAGTCACGCAATTGTTTACATTCGCACGGCGGTTCAGGGAAAAATTCATGAGAAGCACAGGCCAAGGCGGGCGACTTAAAACCATTTGCCCAGAGATATTTTTTGATTTTCAAACAGGTGGGTGTACAGTTAACCCGTATAAAGTGTTTTTATGGCATTTAAAGTTATAGCCCATAGAAAAATATGGCGATATTTTAGTGCTATAATTCGTTTGAAACACATCGTAATATTTTGCGTTTGTGTTCGATCTCGTTTCAGGCTCAAACGAAACCTCGATTTATTTAATTTTTCACTCAGTCATACCATGAAGGCCTGAGCTGAATGTAAAGACCATTGAAAGATTCTCAAGTAGCTGTTCTCCGGAGCGCGAAGCAATCAAATATTCGGAAAATTCAGCAAAACCGGAAGTAGATTTTGAGCCTAATCGGAAAAAAATCGTTTTTCGCAAATTTCTCCCCAAAAAAGCTGCATTAGCAGAAACTAACTATGGTCCGTTTGTTTACTAGCTAGGACCAATCTATGGGCAAAAAATGAGTGAAATCGATTTTTCGAGTTGTGCCGTTGTTTGGTCCATAGTTATGGGCACTGGCTCTTAATCACGCTGGCTTTGGTGGTTTTGGTGGTTTTGGTAGGAGTGGTGGGGCGGGTTGAGGTGGAGGGGACGGTTTAGGGTATTCCGGGGGGAGCAGTGGGAAACATGTAGATGATTCTTGTGGAGGAGGAGGAGGTTCTTATAATGTTGGCAAAGATCAGCAAAATGATTGCTGTTATAATACAGCTGGTCATGGCTTGGTAACCATTACATTACAGTAGAAAAAATATAAAACGAGCCGCACACAACAATATTATGTAGCTGCGGCTTAATTGGCTATAGATATTTTGCCTATGGCTATAACTCCTCCAGCCTAACCATTGATAATTATTTATTTTGATAATAAGTTCCTTTTTAACCGTGTTTTTTCGGTTTGATATATTTTAATTTGTGTTGGCGCACTTTGTTGCCATCAGTTTAACCAAAAATAGTCGTTTATACTAGGATTACTCGCTACAGGCGAAATGCTGGCTTTTCCCATACGTAAGTCCGAGAGTAAAACACTTTTTCACATCTCCGTTTTGTGCATAGAGTTTTTATATAGATTATTAACAGCCACGGAGATTTCGACAATTTTAACGTTCT
Organism: Orbicella franksi; assembly: GCF_964199315.1. Taxonomy (NCBI): domain Eukaryota; kingdom Metazoa; phylum Cnidaria; class Anthozoa; order Scleractinia; family Merulinidae; genus Orbicella; species Orbicella franksi. The sequence goes on along the minus strand of NC_138150.1, from coordinate 27,043,499 downwards.
ACAAAAATTAAAATAGGTCGTTTTCTTTTGACCAGGAAGATTCTTCGAACAGACCAAGTCAACACGGTTTGTAGTGTTTATTACGTGGTCCACACAATAAACACTATAAACCATGTTGAATTGATCGGAGAATCTTGACATAATACATGTACCGACCTGCTGGTCGGTTGATGGCAGGTTCTATAGCTAATGCACAAATGCATGTAATCTTAATTATTTGCTTGGCATAAAGTAACATCTCTCTTGCAATATGCGGCGCGAACGAAAAAGTGCCTAGCTAGCACTGGGTAAATGTATGCAGGGCAAGTACAGATTACAACTAATATATTCGCATTTCATTGTAATGTTAGATTATATATATTTCTGGATTTACGGAAACAGTGTTAAAGAGTTCAAGCGTTCTTTTTTTTCTCGCCAGAGACTGTCTCCAAAGTAGACAATATAAAAATTAAAAGGAATGACAGTCCTTTTTTTTTTCCTTTACTCTCTTATCTTCCTTTTGTTGCCGTCCTCTCTCTATTTTTTTTTTTTTTTTTTTTTTTTATCGCTTGGAGCGAAGACCATTTGGAGTTGGAAAATCAAAGTACATATGGCTCTTTTGGTGCAAAGTCTTAACGCGGTCTTCATAAATTCAGTCATATATTGGCACAGAATGTCCAAAATGATCAAGAAATGCACTAGTTTGATTCCAGATGCTTTAGAAAGATCCACAGTAATTCTACACTATCACTTCTTGGCCTTTCCGAGCCATCCAGTCTTGTTCCGTTGAAATATAAGTCTGGCTTTATGAAAACAGTGTTAAAGAATTCAATTTAGTCCTATATTTATTATCCGTTTACAAAAAGGCATAGACAAGTTTAAAAGCTGTTTAGCAGTGATACATTACTTAAAGTGTTCTGTGCTTTAGTTGCTTGAAAGATTTAATAATATTTAAGTCCAAACAGGAGGCTTGTTTTGAAATTGGCGTGAGATCTAGGTTTTTAGTCTTGCCGCTGATTTTGACATTTTTAAAACATTGTCTCGCTAAACATAATTGAGATGGTATAAACAATGTAGTTTAAACGGTATATATCTTGCATTTCTCTGATCTTAACCTTTCAAAGTTTGCTTTAGTGAGGAAAATTTTGTCCCATTTAATATCCATTGATCTTGTGAGGACACTGACAGTTAAGGTTACAGTATACCTTCAGGGGTGTCTCGCGCGCAAGCGATGTAGCGCGTGCAGTTTAAGCTGTAGATACCTAAACCCCTATATCAAATTAAAGCTTATGGAGCTGGCTATCAAACTATACTAAGAATTTTGAAAGAAAATGAATTGTCGAATTTTTCACCACCACTAAATGCGAGCGCCCGAATCACCTTTAGGAAGCTACAAGTCAAAGCGAATTTCGTTTTTCGCCAATTTAATTTTTTCCTCGGTTTCAGGGCCCAAAGCGCTTAAAAAAAAGTGTCTGCGTTTTGGCATATTCAATTGCAGTAAAAAGTTACAGAACATTTTCGAAATAGGATTAAAAAAATGTGGAGTGATCGTACAAAAATCGCTCTCGAAGAAAAAGTATTTCGAAATTGACAATTCCCAGACACGCTTTTGTAGTGTATATGTTAAACTAGCCACTGTCCAAATTTAAGAGCAATTGAACAAATTCCCTTTGAGTTATAACTCTTTAAAGTGTCTGCTTCAAGTGAAAAAATTTCTTCGAGAAAACAGCGCTAAGAAAAATTTTCTGCTTCGCAAACAAACTCCGCCCACAAACGCCTTCAACTGGGTTCTCAGATAACTAAGCCAATCAGTGCAGGGAAAGTTTACTACCGTTAACCTCCTGGTGAAATTTATGCGCGAATCTCTGAAAAACTCTTGTGTCTCGCAATGCGCTCAAGGAACCGAAGGCAGAGAGATAATTTTTCTGTAGCTCGGTTTTTATTGAAGCTGGTCTGGCAAAATGGGGAAGACTAAAAAGGATACGAACGCTAGAGTGGCTGAGCGAAGGAAACAAACAAAAGAAAGCGCGGAGAGCAACTGTGTGTGGGCAACTGTGCATGGATAATATTTCAAATGGTCTCAATGAGTGCGACGATTCGTCGATATCGGACTCATCAGAAGAGTCTCTGTCAGCATCCCTGTTATTGCTGTCAAGTTCCGAAATTTTTACAGAACCTTTCTTTTCTCTTACCACGAATATTTGCCCACCTTATACGATAACTATAGCTTCATCCGCGTGGCGAACTTTCGCTTCTTCACTCATTAATGTATTTTCATTCGTTCTTCGCTGTTTTCGCTTTTTCGAACTGATCCATGGTTTAAACGTGGTCTATGTTTACTTATAACTTAATAGAGACACGCCTAATACCAAAAATGCTGGGTAGTCAGAACAACAATGCTGATCAACTGAGTAGTCAATTCGTGACATCGATATAGGTATATTCCCGCGAAAATCGTCTCGGTTGATTGCATACGCGCCATAGGGCTGTCAATCAAGAGGTAAACTTTTACTTCCGGTGAAAACGTAAAACCGCCATTTCTCCGCCAATATTTAGCCTTTTTCAAATTTTTTTTTCAGAAATTAGAGATTATTCTTCGACCACTATTTTGACCCAAAAATCCAAATTTGAAGAAAATTACCGACCCGAAGGTACACTGTAACCTTAATTATAGTAGCATTATCAATAAATTATTTGTCATTTGTGGAGGGTTTTCCAAGCATATTTTGTATTTTTTTGGGAAAGATCATAGGGAAATGTCTACGAGGAAAGGTATACGAAGAGGCGCGTTCCATTCATACGAAGAGTGAAAGGTGGGACAATAAGGCTTCCAAACAGAAAAGATTGCAAGAAGCCGCACTTGAAACACTCAAATTATCCTTCGCGATACCAGGTTCTGCGTCGTACAATTTCTATTGGTTAAAAACCTTCCAGTGTCATTCAAAGCCGTACATGCAGATTACGTGAAAAGCGTGCGTCATTTCAGAGTTACCTTGTGCCTCTGTTTTAAAACGAGTCTTCTTGCAAAACCTTTCATATGAAGATGAATTGAGTTTTCATGAAAGTGAATCTTCAGGCGGAACTCATTTTCGTATGAATGGTTTCATACGAAGACTTGTTTTGACAGAGACGAAACTCGACTGGGAAAGGCCTATTATGATCTCGGGA
>NC_138150.1:26977852-27030352 GCF_964199315.1 Orbicella franksi | reverse complement strand
AACTTAAAAGATTTAAATGAGGAATGTTTACATACAAACTTGCGGTCGGATGAGAAGGAATGAGATGATCGATGGTAAACAAAATAGAAGTTAATTGTAATTTCTACCCGCACTTTCTTTGTGGTAAAACAAACTGAACTAGAGGTAGCTTTGATAACATGGCATCTGCTTTAGTGAAGGATTGTCTTCTTTGTCCTGGTACCCGGCACATCTGTGATATTAACGCGGTGTGTACAATTGCGCCAGGATCTTACAGCTGCACGTGCCGACAGGGATTTTATGGAAATGGAGTAAACTGCTCTGGTAACTATATGAGAAACTTTATTTTGTGGGAAAAACATGCGAGCAGTTGGTCTTGCCCGAAATCGAGTTGGTAATGTTTAGAAGTCAAACGAATACAGTAGATGCCTGAAAAACAAGTGAGGTTTCTACTTCCAGACTATTATGTTATGAAGTAGTGAGAAAAGGCCGTGCGAAAGCACGTAAAATCATTATTTCATACAAAATGAAATTTTCATTTAAAGTCAGTCTGGCCACGCCGCATGCAAAAAAGCTGCACACTGTATCGAAACAGTGTATAGTCAATGATTCCTAAACAAAAGTATCTTTCATAGTAGAAACTACGTATGTTTCGATGCAAAATCAGATTTCAATTAACATTCTCTAAGTTTATTCAGACATTCCAGCACTGAGTTGAACTATTTGTATTGTCTTTTAGATATAGACGAGTGTGCTAAAGGAACACACAACTGTGATGTTTATGCTGTGTGTAACAACACCCGGGAATCCTATAACTGCTCGTGCAAAGACGGATTTCATGGAGATGGAATAAACTACACTGGTAACTACCTGTAACATAGTTTAGTTTAATACATCTTGTGCCTCGTAGTTGCAATTATTATTCAAAAGCCTGTAATTCCTTAGGACCTTGATAAGTTTGTTTATGAGGCGATAAAGTGGTAACAAAGGAGACAAACTATATGAGAGTGAAAAGTTCTGTAAGCACAATATTTCAGTAAAACGTATTTCAGATGAGTGAGATTTCTCATCATTGGTATTATTAGATAAAAACAAGTGTACTATGATCGTGCAACTCTGATGTTTAATGCTGCTTGTGAAAACACCGGAGATGCTATCTGTGCAATTGAAGAGATGGATTCTATGGTGATGGAATTGACCCGACTAGTAACATATGTAACACATTTCTATTGAGATCATTTTAATGACATGTTGCGCCCAACAATTTTGCGATATGTCAGTTGCGTTGAAATGTTGCGATCGTTTGGCCGGGTTTCTCAAGTGTTGAGCCAACAATGTTGCAATGTGTTGCGTTGAAAGGTTGCGATTTTTTGGCCGGGGATTTAACGACCACATATAAAACATTTCTTCCGCTGTTTTGTGCAGGACAGAAGATACACCTCTGGGCAGCATCGCATTTACGGTGCAAGTGAGGATGGTCACTTTATGACTGATGAAGATAAGAGCATTAATTGGTAGCAAAACCGACTTTGACCGAGAAGCTAATTATAACATTTCCTAGTTGAAAATGACTTAAAGGAATGTTCTTATATTTTATTTTTTGCAGCGGGTCTTAACTACTCAAGTATTGTAGGAAACAACCAGACTTTCTTGACTTGGCTAGATAAATGGTTAAAGCCTGTAATTAATCTATCATCTTACTGGAATCGCTGCTACCGGGCAACTATCAATGGCTGGTCTTCCAATACCTTCCATTCAAACTGTGACGGCAAAGGTCCATCAGTCACAATCATCCGTGTTGGGAAATATATCTTTGGAGGATACACAAGTCAGACATGGGGCACTGAATCGGGCAGTAAGTGACCTGAGCTATTTTATCTTAACACAGGCGATCCAAGCACTAGCTGCGAGTCGGCGGTGATCATACTGCGCAATGGCTTATATGATTCAGGAAAGCAAAATACCACTTATTATAATACTGGTTACTTTACTTCTGAGGTGTATTACTTGCTGCCTGTCGGCTTAAAGGAAATCTTGGCTAAAATCAGACTTGGTCCAATTAAATCACAAGTTGGTGTTTGTGTAAAACTGTTGCAACGAATTTAAATCGATAAGTCTTTGCCTGCTTTGAGTGCTAAAGCTTGACGGGAAATCATCATCATCATCATCATAATTTATTTGTTTCACAATAAAAAGTATTACATTGAAAAGGTATTATCACAGGTAACCGTCAACTTTTATTGTCATTTTTTACTTGTAAGTCTGTGCGGTCGGGATTTTTACGCGATATAAGGCGAGATTGCTATCATCATTTCGTTAGCGAACGGGACTTTGGGCGCAATGCCCAAGGAGTTTGTTCAGTAGAAAGGTCTCTCATGAGTCTCTTGGCCGGGATGAACCGAGAGCGCTGCGTCAGATCTAGGCTAGTCACGAACAATGAATTATCACAAGTAACTGTCAACTTTTATTATAAGAAATATATACAATGACAACAATTTGTTATAGGGCGTTCAGAACTCCAAAAAACCACCAGGCTTATAGCAGAGGCCATCTTAGTCGTTAGAGTATACGTTTTTAACTTTATGACGTCATTCATTGCGCAGTGTGACGGGAAAAGTTTAGGAAAGAAATTCTTGGAAATTCTTGGGAAGCTAAAGCTGAGATCACTGGATTTGGAGGACTAGCGGAAATAAATAGATTTTTTTGTGTCAGTTATGACAGAATGTATGGTGAACCACATTTTAGTCCGAAATCGGGACAATGGTTTCCATTCCTCCACCAGGTTTACGCCACCGCGAGCTCAAGTTATTACAAAAAATGGGGCAAGTTTTATTGATATAGCAACAAGAGGCCATAGGATTATTACTGTACGAAATGACAATAGAAAAGGTAGCAAAACTTTGCGAACCAATCACACAAACCATGATATGTCAGAAGGATATGGTCTCAGCAGAAGTTAACATGATAAATGTTTGACTCTTTCCCCATTGTTTATGTTTAATAAGGTGGTTGTGAGTTTTCGCACGATTCAGCGGCCTTTCTCTTCTCATTGGTTAACAAGCCTGACTGGCATCCACTAAAACTAGATCAGAGATCAGACCTGCCAGGTGTTGGATGGTATTCCATCTACAGCTGCTCTTCCTATGGACCAACATTTGGAGGAGGACACGATATTTACATTGCCGACAACGCTGCGTCAAACAACAACTCCTACTCAAAACTTGGACACACCTACAGCCCGCCAACTGGCGACAGCTATACATCCCCCTTAACACAATCATTCCTGGCGGGTAATTTCCACTTCCGACCAGACGAGGTCGAAGTCTTCTACGAAACCTCCTGAACGAATCACGAAGCTCGTAGTTTTAGTTTCACACACCCGGTTCAGTATAATTAACATTTTTGCAAGTTTATAAAGGTATACCTGTATAGAATACAAGCTGTTGGTAGTTTATGATATGCCAATCAATAGGTTACAACAAATCAAGTTACAAGCAATAAGTAGTCACGAATCCTTAGCCCAAGACAACCAGTTTACGTTGAGCTTACTTCTTTAATAATTGTCGTTAAAGCGCCCCTACGGTCAAATTTTCGATAACCCTTTTTTACATTTTCGTACACAATAGGTCTTTCCTAAATATCTTGGCAAATTTCAATCTATTGCGAACATTACAACTCAGGTTTTTTTGGACCTTTATTAGAATTTAAGGCCGCCATTAATTTTCCTTGTTCCAAGTCTTGGTTTAGAATTGGAGAAAATGACGTTATTTTCTCAAAAATACCACACGGGTTGAAATTATGATAGCAATTAGTATATGAAATCGATCTGTTCGAGAAACAATAGGGATTAATTGTACCCGTGGACAGATCGGACTTTTTAGTAATTTCCACGAGTGGCTGCCGCAGCCACGAGTGGAAATTAGAAAAAAGTCCGATCTGTTCACAAGTACAATTAATCCCGTGTTGTTTCGAGAAAAAAGATCGAATTCCTTTTCATAATACGGCAACCGTAAATACAAGCTTCTATCTGACGTCTTTTCGTTATAGAGGGTTGCTAAAATGAAGCCACGCTGTGATTGAATATTTTAGTTTTGTAACTTTGTTTCTCAACACTTTTCGCCAAAGTTCTCCGTAAAATAATTTCTTTCTTTCGCAAACGAGCCACTTTCCCAAGTTTGCAACATGAAGTTGAATTTTATTGGCTTGAGAGCTGTCAAAACTCTGAACGCGTGAGCAACTTTTTGATAAATGACCTACAGGAAAGGAAGTGCACGTCGAAACGGTAAAAGCGTTATTTTACCGACAAGACTCGCATGAAAACGTATTTTTGGTGTCTTTGCTTACCGCTGCTTCTTCATAAGAAGCTTTTTGTTTGTCTGAGACGGAAAACCTGGCGATTTTATTCGACTCCATTGCTCAAATGTGACCGATACAATTAAAATTTAATTGTTCAGCTATCGATACAATTTGGGATAAATTGATCCGCTTTCAACCAATCAGAAGCGAGTATTTACGGTAGCAGTATTATTAGTACAGCAATTCGCATAAAGAATAACGAAAACTTTGGCTCATATATTCGTGAAATTTTCTACATTATTAGTAGATAACATGTGTGTGTGTGTGTGTGTGTGTGTGTGTGTGTGTATGTGTGTGTGTGTGTGTGTGTGTGTGTGTTCAGATTCTCTCTGTAAATCCGTCGACATCTAAAGTGAAATTTATTCTGGTTTCTCTGATTTCTGATCAACTTGTGGTTCGGTAAGAAAGCGAAATAGTTCACGCTCACGCCATAGCTTGCGCATGCGCTTTACCGTGAAAATGAATCTTAATACAGAGTTGAATTCCTCGAATATCACATCAATGCAAAGAAATCGAACTAGTTTTATTATTTTATTCAAGTTAAGTTAATTTAGAAAAAGTAGATCAAGAATATATAATAGGGCAGGCATTCTTGTTTCGAGTAGTTATCTGTTGAGAGTACTAACGCAAAAAATAATTCAGCACCTACAAGTGTAAAGCATAGTGTTATATAAGTTTGAAATAATAAATATGAGCAGGGGAAAAATAACGTGTTATCTTTCTGTTTGCGTTTGATGATTCCCTGCTGGCTAGTATGATTAAGTGAACTGCAAATTGCACCACTGAGAACGTTTTTCTTTTCTGTTAAGGATTTAGCCATATAAAAAGCGCTAGCTAAGGAAAAAATTACATTATTTGAGATATATCAGCCTTTTAAAGGCTTGTTTTCACTGGCAACGGAGTCGGAGTCGGAGTCGGAGTCGTAAGAGAGCTTACGACCTAGTGAAAATCGAAAATCGGAGTCGTAAGCGGAGTCATAAGCTCGACGGAATCGGAGTCGGAAGAATCAGAACGTTTCCATTTCTTCCGATTCCGTTTACGACTCCGTCGCTTATGATCCAGTGAAAACTAGATTGTCGGAGTTGGAAGCAGAAGCGGAAAAACCAACCAATCACAAGGCCCGAAATCGAACATTGTGATTGGTTTATTCTTCCGCTTCTGCTTCCGACTCCAACAATCTAGTTTCACTAGATCATAAACGACGGAGTAATAAGCGGAATAAGTGTTCTACTTCTGACTCCGTCGGTGGTTTTCACCAGATCGTATCACTCTGCGCCTCTGATTACGACTCCAACTATGACTCTGACGCTATTGAAAACCAGCCTTAAATGTTATTTGAAAACTATTTCTGTGGTAGATTATCTTCAACATGCAAAACAAGATGTTTAGCCTGGTTTAGTCAATGCGCATGCAGCGTACATGCGGTACGTGATCAAGACAACGACAGCTTCCACAAGCACGTCTGCCAAGCAATTTATTTCGATTGGTGCCCTTGCTTCAGCACAGCCGGACAAAATGTAATGAGATCTGAACTAAAAAATGATCACTGCACAGGTATTTGAGCATGGAGCTTTACAAAAAGGTAATGACTGACACCACTGCATTTTTCATCTTCCCAGAAGCCTTGGTCTGATACTTATGGTATCTCTTTTGGTTAAGGGATAAATCTGGCTGGTTGAGAGAGATATAAAAAATGAACTCCATATGAATAACGTCTAAACACATGCTTCAGACAGAAAAATATCCCGGCCAACACTCACGGACTAAGATGTTCAAGTCATGTTTCAGAGAAGCGCACACAATATTGACACCCAGTTTCGCGGCTAATGCGTGTTCTTGCGTTTTTAGCGGAGCTCCGGCAAATAAGCGCCCTGGTGGGCCTTTCACCTGAAATTTGTCGCAATGATACTCAAATGCTTGTTCTAAAATACTTTTGTTATTCTTCTTCGATCATGATCAAAAGGGCTTAACTTTGGTGATCCGACGAGACCTGGTGCTTTTCTTGTGATAAAGTAACGTTTTAGACAAAGATGTCTTCATACATGTTTTCTACGGTGTCCGCATCTCCGTATTCGGTTTCCGCTGCGGTTTTGCGCTCTCTAGCTCGATAAGGGATATACGGCTTGATAGAATTCGTGTTACTTTCTCGTCGGTGCATCTGTAAAACCTTGAGGGTCCCGTGAATTTATCATTTTCAGAGCTGTTGTTTCAGTCTTATTCATGTTTTGTAAGTGTAAATTTACTTAAGTTATATTTCCGTGTCCAAACTTTTTGTCCGAAAAGTTTGTCCGAAATATGGAGAAGACAATATGTGCACAATTCCGTGACATTTTGTTTAGTTTATTTGTGTAGATTTCATCCACATTTTTCAGAAGCTGTTAATTTTACTCTATGTTTACAGAGATCTGTGCAAAATTAACAGGAAAAAAAGCTTTTCAGGAACATTTTATGCGATCTGAACGGACAATCTCTGTATGGTCGCGCATTTTAAGAGGTGGCAATTTACAAAAGAAAGCTGAGACTTTAAGGACATTTTTTTAACAAACTGCCTTGAAGTCTAAGATGGTTTTAAATTTTCTACAATTTCAGGCACCTGTATTTGACTTTCAGATATTTGTATGTTCCCCCACACGGATCGCCACCAAACACTGAGCTAGTTGCTTGTAGCTGACATTCGGCTTTGCCATTACACTTGTCCTGCACGATTTGAAGAGAATTGCTGGCACGACAGTTTATGTTGCTCATGGCCGCATGTAAACACGTATCTCGGTCCAGCCTGCCATAGTTCGCGTCTTGTATGTTGATTTTTTTCCCTTTTTGGCAGGTTATTTTTCCATTTCCCCCTTCACAAATGAGAAGTAACCGAAGCTTCCCTGCAGAAAATAAAAGAAGAAAAAGAAGGAGCAAGAGACTTTAAACAGAAAGAAACTAGTCTTGCGCTTTGCCACGCCCCGAGCGTTATTTTTGGTCCCAAAGACTAGAAATAAGATTTTCTTCAGCGCGCCTGCTGACGAGACACATACATCTAGTAGTTTGCGACTGACTTCTTGTTCCTATCACCGGAGGTAATGATGGTTTTTTTTTTTTTAAAGAACAAGCTGCGAGTACCCAAGCACGTCAAGGTTGACCGAGGATTTACGATTGATTAGCGCTTTATCACTGGTTATATTTGTCTCGAGACGTTAGTAAACCCAATACTTCAACAGCAACAACGACATAAATGAAATCATCAACAACAATATCAACACTATTTGACAACATAGACATGCCCATTAAACATAAGAACAACGTTACACAACAAAAGCAACAAGCCTACAGCAACCAAATTTGTACTCCTGTCTTAACCTCCCTATTACTAGGTTGCGTTAGAGTGTTTCCTACCGTTTTCGCAATCATGGCCAGTAAATCCGGGAATACACAAACATTGGTAATCTCTGTCTGTAAAACCGGCCTGGCAGGTTGCGTTGTTCTGGCAAGGTTTCTTCGCACAAGCATTCTTAATAGAAAAGGAAACAAAAAGTATCCAGTAATGATTTGGCGGGATTTGAGTTGTTAATCACACCTACACCCCCTGACCAAGTACGCCCAAGTAGCAAAATCCATGTATTTTAACTTAGCGCTTATGGCGGCGTGGTAATCTTTGATTATTGGAAATTAAATAAACTATATGAAAAGATTAAGATTGATTAAGAAATTATTCTTAATCATTTTAATTAATACGAAATAATAATTCGGATCACTGACAAATGCAAAAGTAAGAGAAACCAGTTTGAAAGCCGCCTCTGACAAAGATTTCTAACTTTACGAACTTAAGTCAAAAACTGTAGCATGACGTCGTGAAGAGTGTTGGTGGATTTTGCTAATCGGAACTGAAGTTAATACACATTACAAAACCTTATCCACAATCCAAGATGACAGACTGGCACTTCGATTGACAGTCTTGAAAGCCCTAGACCGCCTTACAATTCGTAAATTCTGCCCAAAAACAATCCCCACGAAAAATATTGGCCGAAAAGGTCTATATAATAACTTGATAAGTTACATACTGTAACTGGTTTTATGTTTACCTCAGCTCCGCGATGCACATAATTTTCGTTCTTCGCGAGGTCGCCTGAGTGTTCGTTGTCGTGTTCATAAGTAGCGTTATTCAGATCACATTTGTGTTGCCCATTTGCCGCTTCCATCTTGTTAAAATTATAACTGACACAGTTTAGCTCCAGGTAGCATTGCAGTCGGCAGATATCCTCGTTGCTGACGTCAATAGTTCGTATTACGTGATTCTTCAACTGGTAACCAGGTATTGGATCAATGATGAATCGCAAATTACGACAGTGACCTGAAGAACGCAAATTTTTAAATGTCAATAATGCCTGTGAATCTCTTACTTATTTATATTAAATTTGTTTTTAAGGCAAAATGAGGGAAACAAATAAACTCTCCATTCTATTTGTTTTTTCGTCATGTGTACTTTTTATTGTTTTATTCAAATCGAGAAGACTACGAATGACAGTTTAGTGCAATGAAGCCCAGTCTTCACGCTCTATATAGAACGGGGAGACTGGACTGCATTGTGAGAGGAAGAGTTTAGGGACTGGGCCGGACTATGAGTGTAATGATTGTTTGTCAAGGTGGATAAACAACGAGTTTTATTAATTTTGCTTTGACAAAACACTACAAGCAACGACAGCTGTTTAACAAATTTGCATGGGCATATCAAAACCACCTGTTTAAGAGAAAAGTGTCTAACGTTAACTTGCTCTCGGCTATGCCATTTTACCTTAATTATTGTAAAAATCTGTCCCATAGCCCTTTTTACGGTTAGCTTTTATCATTTACATCACAGTGTAATCCAACGCGGATGCGAGACAATTTGGGGCTGAAACTACAAAATAGTTCGAAATTGCCTCACATCCAAGTTGGATTATATTGTAATGCAAATGAGAAGGGACAACCTTACGTGAAAAGGGTTATTTCACAGAAACTGTCGATTAACGTTTGGCAAAGTTTGTGCAAAATTTAGATCAGTTTTCTTACTTAAATTCGTAAGAGAGGCTATTCATGAAAACATTCATTGTTTCATGTTGCGCAAACTCTAGTCAGGGCAATTCCCAAGGATTGTTAATATCAATGAACAAGGATTTCATGCAACCTCGGAGAAAACATTTCAGTTATGATCGAGTGTACATTCATCTGGGATAAACCGGTCAGGATCAAAGATTTCTCGAATCACGGTGTGCCAATAAAAACAGGATGGAAACACACTGGACAAGGATTTATCGGCTCCTTTAATTTGATGCACCATGATTCGAGTGATCTTGGATCATAGATCCCGATCCTGATCATGATCCCCAAGGAACGCAATCAAATCTTATGTCTTCACAAGTTTGTACGTTCAAAACTGTTGCTCAACGACGTATCATAAAGGGCGATAAATTTATCGAATATGAGCTGACTATATCGTTTTCCACATGCACTAAAAACTTGCGGAGAAAACTAAACTGCGATTGAACGCTCATTAGTTTTAGCATCCACGATCATGTGAGTATGATTGCCAAAACAAAACTAAAAGGCTCGTGAAAAAAGGTTTAAAATGTTCCGAGGGCACTAAAAACTATTGTCTGTGTTTTTGCACATCGTCAGAAATAACGATAAACCGGAGAAATATTCTCGAACGCTGAATGAAGGAACCTTACCTTGTGCCTCCAGGATCAAGAAATCCAATAACACGAGGGCTGAACAGAAAAATAATGAAAACATGTTTACGACAACACGTCGAACTTTGCAAAAACTGGCTAGAAATTTTACTTCAAGCGAGAAGCTTTGCAGAGTGGTTCAGTGGCTTGAATCATAAGCTGAGCTGTAGCATCTTGATTCAATTTTTAACTTGTTCCTTATTCAAATATACCAACTCAATAGGTTAATCAATTTTTGGTCATCAGAGCTCCCTACAACTTAAGAGTTTCCTCGTATGGTGATTGGTACATGGCAGCAATCGCATAGAAAAAAGATCCTATTATTTTGACAGATTGTCACGTTGTTGTTTCTAATGTAAATAAGAAAAGAAGCTTATTACTGTGTTTATGTAATTTCCCTTTGTGCTAAAAACAAATTGAGTTAAAAACTTGCCCATTTTTCAGATTTTCAACTGTAACATATTTTGGCCTTCTACCCACACGTAAACGATGAAAAACGGAAAAAGGCTTTTTCACAAACCTTCACTTCATACTTTCTCCCGTCCTGGGACTTGCCAACATTTCAGGAAACTGTCCAAAATGTCCAAAAGTTCTCAACTGCGCTTAATGAAATAAGCTTTTTATGACATTCTATATCTGTTACTGCATGGAGGTTAGATAAAAATAGTCACTAAGCAGATGTTACATTTCGTTGGGGCATTTCCCGGTTTCTGACTTGAAGAGGGGTCACGTTCCATTCGGACTAAACAAAGTTTGCGGAACAAAATGGAATGGTATAGAAGCTTTCGTTTCTGAGCATCCGTTTTGAAAATTTCGCTCAACCTCTCGGGCGAACTAGTCCGGAAATTTCGGAAATTTCTGTTCCATTTGGTATTTGAATTGGACAAGACAATCGTTCCTAGCTCCTCTAGCCGTAATACCTATTTCTGGTATGTTTTGGCGCGGGGATTGGTACCAAATTTCAACGTAAAAAGCCAGGCTTGGGGGAATTACGCGCAATTGTGGAAGGAAAGACAAAGTTCTTCAAGGGTAACAAAGATCATCTATCGAAGCCCAGTGGAAATAGAACACTGGCTGAAGGATTATTTAACGAAGTATGAGATACAACTATCAGACCTCGGATGGAATGAATGAAATAAGCATTGAACTACTAGTTGTGATGTTTAAGCTTCCTGTAATTAGTCTGTTAAACTTAGTTTCATATGTAGGGCCACAAGGGAGACTAGAGCCTTGACTGTAATTAAGCACCCTATTGAAATAAAATGTCATCATCATCAACTTGTGGAGCTCGCACAGACGACTGCTTTAAACAGAGTTGAAGGAAGACGAGCCTTCTCATTGTGGGGTGAATGAGGACGTGCCTTTTCATTGTGGGTTAAGTTACGATGGGTTCTCTGTAGGAGTAAAAATGAAGAAGGGGCCTTTTAACAGGGATCTGAGGAAAGATCAATGTTTTTACGGTGAGCTGAACAAAGGTAAGCCTTTTTCTAATTAAAAAGGGGAGAGGAAGCGAGACGTTTTCGCTGTTTCCGACCCCATGGTCTTAAAATTTGTCAACAAATGGAGCGAAGTCGGCCCCTATTCCGACTCAATCTGCATTTTGTGTTTAACCGAAGATGATTATTCTCGTTATAGTAACGGTATCCAAGAAAATTTCATTTGTGGAGGGGTTTCACAGTATATTTTGCATTTTGTGTAAAGATCGTACAGAGATGGAAGGGATACGAAGCGCTCATACCACACAAAGGGTCAAAGACGGAACAATGAAATTTGCAAAGAGCAACGGTTGTCCCGGCGACGTTTGGAACTGAGTCGTACAATTTTGATTGGTTAAAAGCCGTCCAGTGTCAATCAAAGTTAAATGAGGAATGTTTACATACAAACTTGCGGTCGGATGAGAAGGAATGAGATGATCGATGGTAAACAAAATAGAAGTTAATTGTAATTTCTACTTGCACTTTCTTCGTGGTAAAACAAACTGAACTAGAGGTAGCTTTGATAACATGGCATCTGCTTTAGTGAAGGATTGTCTTCTTTGTCCTGGTACCTGGCACTTCTGTGATGTTAACGCGGTGTGTACTAATGCCCCAGGATCTTACAGTTGCACGTGCCGACAGGGATTTTATGGAAATGGAGTAAACTGCTCTGGTAACTATATGAGAAACTTTATTTTGTGGGAAAAACATGCGAGCAGTTGGTCTTGCCCGAAATCGAGTTGGTAATGTTTAGAAGTCAAACGAATACAGTAGATGCCTGAAAAACAAGTGAGGTTTCTACTTCCAGACTATTATGTTATGAAGTAGTGAGAAAAGGCCGTGCGAAAGCACGTAAAATCATTATTTCATACAAAATGAAATTTTCATTTAAAGTCAGTCTGGCCACGCCGCATGCAAAAAAGCTGCACACTGTATCGAAACAGTGTATAGTCAATGATTCCTAAACAAAAGTATCTTTCATAGTAGAAACTACGTATGTTTCGATGCAAAATCAGATTTCAATTAACATTCTCTAAGTTTATTCAGACATTCCAGCACTGAGTTGAACTATTTGTATTGTCTTTTAGATATAGACGAGTGTGCTAAAGGAACACACAACTGTGATGTTTATGCTGTGTGTAACAACACCCGGGAATCCTATAACTGCTCGTGCAAAGACGGATTTCATGGAGATGGAATAAACTACACTGGTAACTACCTGTAACATAGTTTAGTTTAATACATCTTGTGCCTCGTAGTTGCAATTATTATTCAAAAGCCTGTAATTCCTTAGGACCTTGATAAGTTTGTTTATGAGGCGATAAAGTGGTAACAAAGGAGACAAACTATATGAGAGTGAAAAGTTCTGTAAGCACAATATTTCAGTAAAACGTATTTCAGATGAGTGAGATTTCTCATCATTGGTATTATTAGATAAAAACAAGTGTACTATGATCGTGCAACTCTGATGTTTAATGCTGCTTGTGAAAACACCGGAGATGCTATCTGTGCAATTGAAGAGATGGATTCTATGGTGATGGAATTGACCCGACTAGTAACATATGTAACACATTTCTATTGAGATCATTTTAATGACATGTTGCGCCCAACAATTTTGCGATATGTCAGTTGCGTTGAAATGTTGCGATCGTTTGGCCGGGTTTCTCAAGTGTTGAGCCAACAATGTTGCAATGTGTTGCGTTGAAAGGTTGCGATTTTTTGGCCGGGGATTTAACGACCACATATAAAACATTTCTTCCGCTGTTTTGTGCAGGACAGAAGATACACCTCTGGGCAGCATCGCATTTACGGTGCAAGTGAGGATGGTCACTTTATGACTGATGAAGATAAGAGCATTAATTGGTAGCAAAACCGACTTTGACCGAGAAGCTAATTATAACATTTCCTAGTTGAAAATGACTTAAAGGAATGTTCTTATATTTTATTTTTTGCAGCGGGTCTTAACTACTCAAGTATTGTAGGAAACAACCAGACTTTCTTGACTTGGCTAGATAAATGGTTAAAGCCTGTAATTAATCTATCATCTTACTGGAATCGCTGCTACCGGGCAACTATCAATGGCTGGTCTTCCAATACCTTCCATTCAAACTGTGACGGCAAAGGTCCATCAGTCACAATCATCCGTGTTGGGAAATATATCTTTGGAGGATACACAAGTCAGACATGGGGCACTGAATCGGGCAGTAAGTGACCTGAGCTATTTTATCTTAACACAGGCGATCCAAGCACTAGCTGCGAGTCGGCGGTGATCATACTGCGCAATGGCTTATATGATTCAGGAAAGCAAAATACCACTTATTATAATACTGGTTACTTTACTTCTGAGGTGTATTACTTGCTGCCTGTCGGCTTAAAGGAAATCTTGGCTAAAATCAGACTTGGTCCAATTAAATCACAAGTTGGTGTTTGTGTAAAACTGTTGCAACGAATTTAAATCGATAAGTCTTTGCCTGCTTTGAGTGCTAAAGCTTGACGGGAAATCATCATCATCATCATCATAATTTATTTGTTTCACAATAAAAAGTATTACATTGAAAAGGTATTATCACAGGTAACCGTCAACTTTTATTGTCATTTTTTACTTGTAAGTCTGTGCGGTCGGGATTTTTACGCGATATAAGGCGAGATTGCTATCATCATTTCGTTAGCGAACGGGACTTTGGGCGCAATGCCCAAGGAGTTTGTTCAGTAGAAAGGTCTCTCATGAGTCTCTTGGCCGGGATGAACCGAGAGCGCTGCGTCAGATCTAGGCTAGTCACGAACAATGAATTATCACAAGTAACTGTCAACTTTTATTATAAGAAATATATACAATGACAACAATTTGTTATAGGGCGTTCAGAACTCCAAAAAACCACCAGGCTTATAGCAGAGGCCATCTTAGTCGTTAGAGTATACGTTTTTAACTTTATGACGTCATTCATTGCGCAGTGTGACGGGAAAAGTTTAGGAAAGAAATTCTTGGAAATTCTTGGGAAGCTAAAGCTGAGATCACTGGATTTGGAGGACTAGCGGAAATAAATAGATTTTTTTGTGTCAGTTATGACAGAATGTATGGTGAACCACATTTTAGTCCGAAATCGGGACAATGGTTTCCATTCCTCCACCAGGTTTACGCCACCGCGAGCTCAAGTTATTACAAAAAATGGGGCAAGTTTTATTGATATAGCAACAAGAGGCCATAGGATTATTACTGTACGAAATGACAATAGAAAAGGTAGCAAAACTTTGCGAACCAATCACACAAACCATGATATGTCAGAAGGATATGGTCTCAGCAGAAGTTAACATGATAAATGTTTGACTCTTTCCCCATTGTTTATGTTTAATAAGGTGGTTGTGAGTTTTCGCACGATTCAGCGGCCTTTCTCTTCTCATTGGTTAACAAGCCTGACTGGCATCCACTAAAACTAGATCAGAGATCAGACCTGCCAGGTGTTGGATGGTATTCCATCTACAGCTGCTCTTCCTATGGACCAACATTTGGAGGAGGACACGATATTTACATTGCCGACAACGCTGCGTCAAACAACAACTCCTACTCAAAACTTGGACACACCTACAGCCCGCCAACTGGCGACAGCTATACATCCCCCTTAACACAATCATTCCTGGCGGGTAATTTCCACTTCCGACCAGACGAGGTCGAAGTCTTCTACGAAACCTCCTGAACGAATCACGAAGCTCGTAGTTTTAGTTTCACACACCCGGTTCAGTATAATTAACATTTTTGCAAGTTTATAAAGGTATACCTGTATAGAATACAAGCTGTTGGTAGTTTATGATATGCCAATCAATAGGTTACAACAAATCAAGTTACAAGCAATAAGTAGTCACGAATCCTTAGCCCAAGACAACCAGTTTACGTTGAGCTTACTTCTTTAATAATTGTCGTTAAAGCGCCCCTACGGTCAAATTTTCGATAACCCTTTTTTACATTTTCGTACACAATAGGTCTTTCCTAAATATCTTGGCAAATTTCAATCTATTGCGAACATTACAACTCAGGTTTTTTTGGACCTTTATTAGAATTTAAGGCCGCCATTAATTTTCCTTGTTCCAAGTCTTGGTTTAGAATTGGAGAAAATGACGTTATTTTCTCAAAAATACCACACGGGTTGAAATTATGATAGCAATTAGTATATGAAATCGATCTGTTCGAGAAACAATAGGGATTAATTGTACCCGTGGACAGATCGGACTTTTTAGTAATTTCCACGAGTGGCTGCCGCAGCCACGAGTGGAAATTAGAAAAAAGTCCGATCTGTTCACAAGTACAATTAATCCCGTGTTGTTTCGAGAAAAAAGATCGAATTCCTTTTCATAATACGGCAACCGTAAATACAAGCTTCTATCTGACGTCTTTTCGTTATAGAGGGTTGCTAAAATGAAGCCACGCTGTGATTGAATATTTTAGTTTTGTAACTTTGTTTCTCAACACTTTTCGCCAAAGTTCTCCGTAAAATAATTTCTTTCTTTCGCAAACGAGCCACTTTCCCAAGTTTGCAACATGAAGTTGAATTTTATTGGCTTGAGAGCTGTCAAAACTCTGAACGCGTGAGCAACTTTTTGATAAATGACCTACAGGAAAGGAAGTGCACGTCGAAACGGTAAAAGCGTTATTTTACCGACAAGACTCGCATGAAAACGTATTTTTGGTGTCTTTGCTTACCGCTGCTTCTTCATAAGAAGCTTTTTGTTTGTCTGAGACGGAAAACCTGGCGATTTTATTCGACTCCATTGCTCAAATGTGACCGATACAATTAAAATTTAATTGTTCAGCTATCGATACAATTTGGGATAAATTGATCCGCTTTCAACCAATCAGAAGCGAGTATTTACGGTAGCAGTATTATTAGTACAGCAATTCGCATAAAGAATAACGAAAACTTTGGCTCATATATTCGTGAAATTTTCTACATTATTAGTAGATAACATGTGTGTGTGTGTTCAGATTCTCTCTGTAAATCCGTCGACATCTAAAGTGAAATTTATTCTGGTTTCTGTGATTTCTGATCAACTTGTGGTTCGGTAAGAAAGCGAAATAGTTCACGCTCACGCCATAGCTTGCGCATGCGCTTTACCGTGAAAATGAATCTTAATACAGAGTTGAATTCCTCGAATATCACTCAATGCAAAGAAATCGAACTAGTTTTATTATTTTATTCAAGTTAAGTTAATTTAGAAAAAGTAGATCAAGAATATATAATAGGGCAGGCATTCTTGTTTCGAGTAGTTATCTGTTGAGAGTACTAACGCAGAAAATAATTCAGCACCTACAAGTGTAAAGCATAGTGTTATATAAGTTTGAAATAATAAATATGAGCAGGGGAAAAATAACGTGTTATCTTTCTGTTTGCGTTTGATGATTCCCTGCTGGCTAGTATGATTAAATGAACTGCAAATTGCAGCACTGAGAACGTTTTTCTTTTCTGTTAAGGATTTAGCCATATAAAAAGCGCTAGCTAAGGAAAAAATTACATTATTTGAGATATATCAGCCTTTTAAAGGCTTGTTTTCACTGGCAACGGAGTCGGAGTCGGAGTCGGAGTCGTAAGAGAGCTTACGACCTAGTGAAAATCGAAAATCGGAGTCGTAAGCGGAGTCATAAGCTCGACGGAATCGGAGTCGGAAGAATCAGAACGTTTCCATTTCTTCCGATTCCGTTTACGACTCCGTCGCTTATGATCCAGTGAAAACTAGATTGTCGGAGTTGGAAGCAGAAGCGGAAAAACCAACCAATCACAAGGCCCGAAATCGAACATTGTGATTGGTTTATTCTTCCGCCTCTGCTTCCGACTCCAACAATCTAGTTTCACTAGATCATAAACGACGGAGTAATAAGCGGAATAAGTGTTCTACTTCTGACTCCGTCGGTGGTTTTCACCAGATCGTATCACTCTGCGCCTCTGATTACGACTCCAACTATGACTCTGACGCTATTGAAAACCAGCCTTAAATGTTATTTGAAAACTATTTCTGTGGTAGATTATCTTCAACATGCAAAACAAGATGTTTAGCCTGGTTTAGTCAATGCGCATGCAGCGTACATGCGGTACGTGATCAAGACAAAGACAGCTTCCACAAGCACGTCTGCCAAGCAATTTATTTCGATTGGTGCCCTTGCTTCAGCACAGCCGGACAAAATGTAATGAGATCTGAACTAAAAAATGATCACTGCACAGGTATTTGAGCATGGAGCTTTACAAAAAGGTAATGACTGACACCACTGCATTTTTCATCTTCCCAGAAGCCTTGGTCTGATACTTATGGTATCTCTTTTGGTTAAGGGATAAATCTGGCTGGTTGAGAGAGAAATAAAAAATGAACTCCATATGAATAACGTCTAAACACATGCTTCAGACAGAAAAATATCCCGGCCAACACTCACGGACTAAGATGTTCAAGTCATGTTTCAGAGAAGCGCACACAATATTGACACCCAGTTTCGCGGCTAATGCGTGTTCTTGCGTTTTTAGCGGAGCTCCGGCAAATAAGCGCCCTGGTGGGCCTTTCACCTGAAATTTGTCGCAATGATACTCAAATGCTTGTTCTAAAATACTTTTGTTATTCTTCTTCGATCATGATCAAAAGGGCTTAACTTTGGTGATCCGACGAGACCTGGTGCTTTTCTTGTGGTAAAGTAACGTTTTAGACAAAGATGTCTTCATACATGTTTTCTGCGGTGTCCGCATCTCCGTATTCGGTTGCCGCTGCGGTTTTGCGCTCTCTAGCTCGATAAGGGATATACGGCTTGATAGAATTCGTGTTACTTTCTCGTCGGTGCATCTGTAAAACCTTGAGGGTCCCGTGAATTTATCATTTCCAGAGCTGTTGTTTCAGTCTTATTCATGTTTTGTAAGTGTAAATTTACTTAAGTTATGTTTCCGTGTCCAAACTTTTTGTCCGAAAAGTTTGTCCGAAATATGGAGAAGACAATATGTGCACAATTCCGTGCCATTTGTGTAGCTTATTTGTGTAGATTTTATCCACATTTTTCAAAAGCTGTTATTTTTACTCTATGTTTACAGAGATCTGTGCAAAATTAACAGGAAAAAAAGCTTTTCAGGGACATTTTATGCGATCTGAACGGACAATCTCTGTATGGTCGCGCATTTTAAGAGGTTGCAATTTACAAAAGAAAGTTGAGACATTTTAAAGACATTTTTTTAACAAACTGCCTTGAAGTCTAAGATGGTTTTAAATTTTCTACAATTTCAGGCACCTGTATTTGACTTTCAGATATTTGTATGTTCCCCCACACGGATCGCCACCAAACACTGAGCTAGTTGCTTGCAGCTGACATTCGGCTTTGCCATTACACTTGTCCTGCACGATTTGAAGAGAATTGCTGGCACGGCAGTTTATGTTGCTCATGGCCGCATGTAAACACGTATCTCGGTCCAGCCTGCCATAGTTCGCGTCTTGTATGCTGATTTCTTCCCCTTTTTGGCAGGTTATTTTTGCATTTCCCCCTTCACAAATGAGAAGTAACCGAAGCTTCCCTGTAGAAAATAAAGAAGAAAAAGAAGGAGCAAGAGACATTAAACAGAAAGAGATCTTGTCCGTCTAACTAGTCTTGCGCTTTGCCAGGCCCCGAGCGTTATCTTTGGTCCCAAAGACTAGAAATAAGATTTCCTTCAGCGCGCGTACTGACGAGGCGCATACATCTACTAGTTTGCGACTGACTTCTTTTTCCTATCACCGGAGGCAATGATGTTTTTTTTTAAGAACAAACTGCGAGTACCCAAGCACGTCAAGGTTGAACGAGGATTTACGATTGATTAGCGCTTTATCACTGGTTATATTTGTCTCGAGACGTTAGTAAACCCAATACTTCAACAGCAACAACGACATAAATGAAATCATCAACAACAATATCAACACTATTTGACAACATAGACATGCCCATTAAACATAAGAACAACGTTACACAACAAAAGCAACAAGCCTACAGCAACCAAATTTGTACTCCTGTCTTAACCTCCCTATTACTAGGTTGCGTTAGAGTGTTTCCTACCGTTTTCGCAATCATGGCCAGTAAATCCGGGAATACACAAACATTGGTAATCTCTGTCTGTAAAACCGGCCTGGCAGGTTGCGTTGTTCTGGCAAGGTTTCTTCGCACAAGCATTCTTAATAGAAAAGGAAACAAAAAGTATCCAGTGAAGATTTTTCGGGATTTGAGTTTTTAAAATCCTGGAGGTGATAACACCCATGCACACAACTTAACCAAAAACACCCAAGTTGCAAATAACCGTTTTTTAACTTACTTAGCGCTTCTGGTGGTGTAATAGGCTTTGAATATTTGGAATTAAATAAATTATATGAAAAAATTGAGAAATTTCACTTAATCATGCTAACAAATGAGGAATGATAATTTGGTCAAAAAATGCCAAAGTGAGAGAAACCATCTTTCAAGTGTTCAATCCAAGATAACGGATATAGGATTTCGATTTTGCCAGCCTTGAACGGCTGAGACTGCCAAACGTAATCCCCATGAAATGCTTTACCATATAAGTTACAAATTTTGACCGGTTGAATGCTTACCTCAGCTTCGCGATACACGTAATTTTCGTTCTTCGCGAGGTCGCCTGAGTGGTCGTTGTCGTGTTCATAAGTAGCGTTATTCAGATCACATTTGTGACGTCCATTTTTCTCGTTCTTCTTCTTAAAATTGTAACTGACACAGTTTGGCTCTCGGTAGCATCGCAATTGGCAGACATCCTCATTGCTGACGTCAATAGTTCGTATCACGTGATTCTTCAGCTGGTAGCCATCGATTGGACTAATGGTGAATCGCAAATTGCGACATTGACCTAAAGAAAGTAAATTTTGACATGTAATTCATGCCTGTGAATCTGGTACTAATTCATATATATATTGTTATCAAAGTAAATTTTCTACTCATAATTAAGAATTCGACCAGCACTCCTACCAAATTGAGGACATTTATAAAATGAAATCCTATTAATTACTAAGCGCTAACTATCTTCGCGTCAGAGATAGTCAGGCTAACCGGAGCGCTGGGGCGCGTATTCTGGCTAACCAGGTCGCTGTTCTACACATTCTTAGTGCATTTTGCGGTGACAAAATTGAATTAAATATTTATTGTTCAGTTTTCGCCAGATGTGAGGAAAAAAGATTTTACAGGAGACTTGATGAGAATTTAGCACAAAGTTTGCTTGCTCATTGTTCGCCGGTTTCTGCTCCTTTCTTAGCTTCTCTTGCTGCCAACAATTTGCTGTATTGCACTTCATTTTTTCCAGGCTTTCCAGAACACTTCCCTGTGCCAAAAGTCTTTTAATTTCTTTTCCCTCATTGTATCAATTTTACTGGACTATAAAATTTTTCCGGGAATTTTGAACATCGCAAACACTTATAGTAATAAAATTAAATATAAAATAATATTACAGTTACATGTTACAGTTTCGTAGGTTTTTTAAGGTTTTATTCAATGCGAGGCGCCTACGGATGATTTCAATTTCCGGAAGACAGTAAGGTGGCCGAACACAGTTTTCAAGTTCCTATGCCTAATTCACCATTACTTTTAAACTATTTATGCTTTGGCGCCCGTTTTTTGCAAGAGTCAAGGTTAGCCACAGAAGGGTTTATTCTCGCATTTTGGCTAAGGTGTGTGCTTTTGCTATGGCAACGGGGCTGGTTAAAAACAAGGCTTAGAAAATGGTTTTTGTATATTTAAAAAAGTGGGAGGCGCGGTGGCCTCATGGTTAGCACGCTCGTCTCCGGATCGAGCGGTCCGAGTTCGAGCCCTGGCCGGGGACATTGTGTTGTGTTCTTGGGCAAGACACTTTACTCTCACAGTGTCTCTCTCCACCCAGGTGTATAAATGGGTACCGGCGAACTTGGGGGGAACCCTGCGATGAACTAGCATCCCATCCAGGGGGGAGTAGAAATAGTCCTAGTCGCTTCATGCTACAGAAACCGGGATAAGCTCCGGCCTGGTGGGCCACTTGGCTCGTATACAGACTTTACCTTTACCTTTTGTATTTAAAAAATCCAGGCGTTAGATTTTTTTCATCATTTGCCCACTACGAATTGACTCTAAATCCCTTCTGTCAACACTCTTCTGATAAATTTTGACATAGACGATTTTTGTAATTCGCTATAAATCATTTTCACTGCATGTTCTGCCGGTATTATTAAAAATTCCCTATGCAAAAATTCAGATTTTTTGTGATACATCATTCAAGTGGTTTCTGAACTATTTTTTTTTGGCAAAATCTCTTGAAATTCTTACGACTGGATCGATAGAAATGGGCAGGTTTCTGCAAAGGCAATCGGTCTCAATTTTTCGAGCAACTGCGCATGTGCTGCATTTAAGGGCCCATTAACCGATCTTTTCAAGCCGTTGCTAAGGAAAATTTATTCTCATATAACTTCATTGTTTTTAGTTAGTTCAGAGTTATTTCATGTGTTTTAACTTTTTCATGATCAGCAACACTAATGATGACGTCAACAGGCCACGCCCATGGTCATGTGACTAATACTGAAAAAACGCAAAGGTTCCCAGGCAAATTACTTTATCGGGTTTTTTTTCATTGATTTAGTATTTTAAATTAAATCCTCATAACGCTATGCATAGATTTTGTTTCATTTCTAAAAGGTCAAATTTTGAGAGAATTTCAAAGTATTAAAAAATTCGTAATTTTCTGAAAAAAGCATGATTTCGAAAAAGGAATGCATAGCTATGTTTCCAACGTTGGCTTTAATCGAAATTCGTCAAAAAAGCTGGATTTAATGAAAAACTGCGTTTCCTTTAGCATTTAAAGAAACCGGAAGTGCGCCCGACATATATAGAAAGTTACCCTATCAGCGCGTGCGCAATTTACACTACCAGTGCACTTCAGTAAGATCAAACAAAGTCACACGGAGTTAGTTTTTCTCTTTCTATTGCTCTTGTTTTTCTGTCTTTCTCTTATTTGTCTTTGCTTGTACTTTTTTTACTTTGCATTTTGTGAAAAACAAAGAAAAACATCTAAATTGTCATTCCCCAGTATTGCATGGCGCATCCTTACTGCGCATAATTTATGGCGTCATTAGCGCGCGTTCGTGCACGCGCACATTGAAAACATGGTAGATTTGCCTTGATATTGAGTTCTGTCTGTTGAAAAATGGCTATAGCTCACTAACGAGCTCTGGCACCCCAAATTTTTTCCAGTCATTTTAATCAACTAATCATTAGCTTTGCGTGAGAAAAGACTGATCTGATTTCTATGTTTGGAAATTGAATAAATAAGAAAAATAGTAGCTGCACTGTAGTCTTTTCTATTTTGCAGTTTGATAGCCGTGGCAGGCAATTTGGTTCCAATATTTTAACAAGGATTCAGCTGTCGGTCAAAATCAAACTTAAAAAGTTTATTTGTGTCCTACACAAGTATTGACTGTAGTTTGAGGCGTATTTTCATGAGTCTGGGCTAACAAAGAGTTTACAATAACTTGGTATGCGTTCTTTTAATAAGCATTAAATAACGCTAAATTGGGACATTTTCAATGCCTCACTGCTCCTTAACGAGCATGGGCACTCCCCTTTTTTATTTTAGAATTTAAGTTTTCATATGATAAATATTCATTGGACAAAGTTTGAACAAAAATCTATAGCAATTTTATTTCAGGGGAGTTACCTTAACTAGGTTCTTTCGGTAACAAAGGAAACGCTTACAACTGCTGGGTTCTTTGCATCGTTAGCTTTTCTAACATATCTTTGTAATAAAAGACTAAAGCCATCAATACACTGCGTTCAATAATAGAGAAAAATAGCACAGATAGTGCGGGTGTTGAGTAAACAAAATGATCATATGACCCGTACGGCCCCGCGCGCAATTTCCTTGGAAACCATAAGAAAGAAGGTCCCGTATGAGGGCTGTACGCGTCATAGGGCCGGAAAAACGCGTACGGCCCTACTAGAAATGCGTACGGCCCTACTAGAAACGCGTACAGCAAAATCGATGCGAGCCAATGACAAAAACAATTTTTTTGCTGCAAAATTTTGTTCCCTTCAAAATGAGTGACTAAAGTGAACATTCTGAGAGCGAATGTTACTATCCAGGCGAACTGTCCGATGCAGAACTACTTCGGTCGCCGTCTCACTCCGAAAGCACAGAAAGAAAGTAAGCACTCCTCACAAATGAAATAGTTCGATCACAACTTTCTCGGAAGCCAACAAGCAAGCAGGCGGAACTGTCTGATAATTAACCTTTGGAATAAGCAAACAGTCTTGAGGCGAAACTTCTTTCAGTAAAAAGCATCAAAGAATTCATTGTGGGTCAAAAGCAAGAAAACCGGCAACGCGAAGAAAACAAAGTACGATATAAGTTCTTCGCTTTTCCAGAGTTTCTGGGAGAAGTTGGTTAAATCAGAGAAATCACAAACATACCTTGTGTACAGTAAGATAAATTGCTCTGCAGTTTCTACATCACTGTTGTTTGAAGAGACAAAACTGTGTACGAACACAAGTTCATTACCGATTTACCGTACAGTTCATCCAGATAAGATAAAACTCGCTTGAATTTCCACTACACAACAAAGCCTGCAAACTCAGCAAACCCAGGTACTGTTTGCGGGAGCCAACATCGGTGTCATTAATATTCAGTTGCTGGTTCTCCCTTGTTCAAGAGAATCCAAGAGGTCGACAAATAGCTTGAAACGACGCCGACATTTTCTTGAGTCTTCAGATGAAGAAGATTTGTGAACAATTTCAGCGAAGCGTGAAGCGAACTTTTGTCGCTCGCTAAGTTTTTGATGGTTTTGACATATTTTTGGCAGCTTTATGTCAACTTTCTGTTGGCTTTTTTAAACAGGTTAGCCAATCCCGTTAGCATGAATTGTAATTGAGGACGTACACTGAAAAACAAAAATGAGAAAACGAGTAGTGTTTTCGATGAATTGTGAGTTTCTTGTTCGACGCGGAAAAACAAATGACAAGTTTTTATTGTAAAATCTTTTTGTAGTTGTTCCGCGCGCGGCCGTCTGATGTTATATAATCGCGACCTATATATATTTAGGTTCAAACAGAATTTTCAAAATTGTCAGCACCAAGTGGTCATACGATAAAATGCTTATTTGGCTGTTGGTCAGGATGTACGGACCTCGCTGCGCTCGTCCTGACCTCGAGCCAAATATTTTCCCGTCCGGCCCTCCCACTCAGTCAATAAGAACATATGATCGCTCTATTGACGGCATCTTTGTTTTTGCAATCCTTGTGCGCGCGCCGAATTGCATCAGCAAAAGCGCGCGCGAAAACTGTGTTCGGCCGCCCCTCCGTATAGAACCGAGAAGGGAGAGTCCTGGGAATGATTTTTGCCAAAGAGGATAAAACATGAATTTAATTAATTTTCGTTTGACAAAACTGATTACAAGCAACGACTGACAGCTGTTTGGCAAATTTGGCATGGGCTTATCAAAACCACCTGTTTAAGAGAAGTGTCTTATTTGCTCTCAGTGATTCATGTTACTTAATTATGATAAAAATCCGTCAAATTTGTCAGAAACCGTCGATTAACGCTTTGCAAAGTTTTTACGAACCTTAGCTCAGTTTTTGCAATTAAGACGGATTCCGCTCAAAGTTCGAGCAATAAGTGCAAAAAAATTTTTACTAAAAATCTACTCTCAACACGGTAACTTTTAGAATACTATTTAAAAAACTCACTTTAGTTCATTTCTCTAGGGGACCCCGCGATTAAATTCTCAGGCATTCTCGAGAAAGTTAATGTCAAACCTCGTAAGAATGTTCAAAGCGTGTGTTATTGTGTTTCTAACTAACGCGAAACGTCTGTTTTAATTGAAATATGGATAAGACTTCAAGTTCAATTTTCTCTCGCGGAATCAACTTGAGAGCGTAGGTCTCAATAGGTTCTTCTTAACTGTATTCAAAATATTACCATGCCATGAGGTTTTTTCGGTAACTTAATTTTTGCCATTATTGCTCGAATGTTCTGCAGAAATCATCTTAAACTGTACAGATAATCACTACTTACAATACTTTTTTTTTTTTTTTTTTTTTTTTTTGCTACTTACAATACCGTACGGCTCCTTTCAACACGGTATACTAATTTCTAACACCAAAGCTGTCAACACTTATTACATTTTGTACATAGCTAAAGCAATACAGTTTGTAGGTGTTTAGGTTGTTTCCATTTCGCTTTATGTTGCATACAAAAGGCAGCACTGCTACGCTGCACCAGCTACATACAGTACGGTATGCTAATTACTAACAATTACAAACATCAACGCTACTTACTTCGTTTACATAGCAACACAAAACAAAAAACACGTCATAAATGCAATTTGAAAAGTATTTTTGAAAGCTATATCAGACTTGTTTTTTAAAAAACAAACCATGAGCATTTAAAAATACTATTTCTTTTGGTATATTTACTTCTTCCTCTGGACGTACGAGAAAACTATTCAAAGAAAGGTTTTGGTCTTGTAGGCAACTGCAGTATCAGGAGCAGTATAATCAAGAGTGGAAATTTTTGCGATTAGAAGCCGTAGTTCAAAAAATATCTGTATTAAGTTTTGTCGAAAATCCCGAATAGAATCCTACTATTTGATAATATTATTTGCTGTTCCGTTTTATTAATCCACCAGTTTTGAAACTGTCTTCCAAAAGGCCATACCAGAAGAGCAGTTTAAGAACAAATAATCTTAATGTCTTATGTTGTTCAGACTCTAGTCAGAGCAATTCTCAAAGGGTAGGTTTTACAAACGACCATTATCTCCAGAAAATGTCAACTTTACATTTGGAAGAATTTATTCGGATATTTGACGATGACTAAACGAGAAACGTTACCGCTTAATCTTTCGTTACCGCATGAAAGTTCCTTCAGGTTGTAAATTAACAAAACATGAAAACAATTGCACGTTTTGGCATGGCTTATATAATTTAATTTAGTTTTCTCCTTGTTTCAATTCTGTGAAAGCCATTGAAGTTTTAACAATACCAATAACATGAATTCCAACAACCAAAATTTCTATGAAATTTTCATTTTTATAAAAAATAAAATTTCTTTGCTAAACTTTTTAATTTAGAAAATTTCAAAAGCATACTTTGGTAAGCCTATGAACGATTGCAGACGATTGAAATTAATCAGCAGGAGAAAGGATTGGTAATATCGACTAACAGGAAGTTCAGGTATTAATTATACATCAAATACGATCGACAGCGTTTCATCTCATTTCCAAACACCGAGGAGAGAGTTGAAAATACGAGGCGTATCGAAGTATTTTTAACGAACTTCGGGGCTTTTGGAAATGTGGTAATTTACTGTCTTGGGTGTTTGATAAATCTCCTCAATCGAAACAAAAACTAAGGAGAAAACGGAGAAATAAAATCTTAGAAATCTCTAATAATAAGGATCGGATATCCAAATGCCATGGTTTTATTTTCCTCTGTTTAAACTTGATGAATTATTAATGAGTTTGTGAACCTCAGAGAAAATTTTTGAAGATTTTATGTCCTCGCGTGCACAAATTCGTACCTCTAAAAATGTTGATAAATGTGTTATTATATAGGACAACAAATTTATCGAAAGCAAGCTATAAACTGCTCTGGACGTTCGTTAGTTTTAGCATCCACGATCACGCGAGTATAATTTCCAAAACAAAGTTAAAAGGCTCGTGAAAAGAAGTATAAACTATTGCGAATTATACATACTAAAGGACACTAAAAAATATTGTCTGTGTTTTGTACATCGTCAAAAATAACGATGAAACAGAAGAAATATTATTAAACGCTGAATAAATAGAACCTTACCTTGTACCTCCAGGATCAAGAAATCCAATAACACGAGGGCTGAGCAGAAAAACACTGAAAACATGTTTACGACAAGGCTACGAAACTTTTGCCAAAAGGGGCCGGTAATTATGTTCCATTCCAGCGAGAAGTTTCGAGAGTGGTTCAATGGTGTGAATCATAAGCCGAGCTGCAACATCTGAATTCAATTTTAACAAGTTCTTTATTCAAATAGACTAAATCAATACAATCATTGTTTTATTATGAGAGCTCGCGACAACTTAAAAAGTGTCCCTTTGTTGTGGTTGGCGCATGACGGTAATTGCATAGAAGACAATGCTATTATTTTCACAGATTGTCACATTGTTGTTTCTAATATGAATAAGAAAAGGAAGATATCACTGTTTTTACGTGATTCTCACTAGCGAATAAGCATAAGCATAAGCCGACATACACAGACGGAGTAACATGTTGATAATTAGCACCTTTTGTTACTGAAAATTCCCAACAAAATGTGCTAATTAACGACAACTTAAGCCCCGGCCAAACGACCGCAAAATTTCAACGCAACATACCGCGACATTGTTGAGTTCGGAAAACTGCCCATTTTTAACTGTAACAGATTTTGACCTTCTATCCACACGTCAACGATGAAAAACAGAAAAAAAAATCCTTTTTTGCTTTTTACAAACCTTCATTTTCAAACTTTCGTTCATCCTGGGACTTGCCAACATTTCACGAAGCTGTCCAAAATGTCCAAAAATCCACAGCTACGCTTGTTAACATAAGCTCAGGTTATGACATCCTCAGTTACAGACTCAAATGTTACATACTGTTGGGACATATCCCGGTTCGGACTATCAGTTCGACCAAAATCTGCGGAACATAATGGATGGAACAAAGCTTTGGGACGCTTTCCATTAGACCAAAAATTCCGGTGTGGGTTTCCGGAAATTTCCTGGCGCGAATGGAACAGAATTTCCCGGTTGACTGCAACAGAGAGGAAAACGGTAAGCCACACTTCTGTTCGCATGGAATTTTTCAATGACTTCGAGGTTTCAATCGCAAATGTAGAAGCAAACAGAAAACTGATACGTCGACATTGTGACTTTTTATAGACCACAACAGCGACTTACACAAAACAGAACGGCAGCGAAAACGTCGCAAAACAAAGAGTTTAATGAGTGGTACAATGGCTCTGCAAGTGTTTTAAATCCTTGTACATTTCTTAGCCAACCTATGCAAAACAAACAAATATACACAACGGGGGCATTTTTTTTAACGGAATTAAACGCTTTCTTGTCGAATTTATAACTATAGCCAGTATTTATCGACAGACAAGTGGCAAGATTCTAAAGTAAAGTATTAATCCATTTTCGAATACGCGTAACCGTCATCTTTGCGTGGGTTGTCCAACTCGTTGTGATGATCTGTGATTGCGGCCAAAAGAACCAGCGCTGACGCTGAATGGAGAATTTCGAATTTATACATAATTTTTGTTAATATAATGCTCCCAACCTAAGAACAGCAAAAAATACACAGTAGGAATTTTGACAACTCAGGGAGGCGATCTGCCATTTTTCACTTGATTATTATTTGTCACTTATTTGTAGGCAGGTATTTGCAGGTCATGTGGTGAGCTCTTGGCCAATGAAAAGGAAAAATTAAAAAATGCGGCGGATGGCAATAAGTTTACCATTGTCTTAACGAACAAAGACTCTCCAGAAATCACCAGAAGATACTTCAGCGTTTGAGTCATCACATCTCCATCTCAGTTTGCCAGGCGGAGTCGTTATCAGCAGCCAGTGATATGAACCTCTTACAAAAGCAGCGTTGTTGCTCAGTCTGTCTTCATCAGCTGTCAAAATGCCCCATTTACCAGGGAATCGCTCACCATCAGATCCCCACTGATCACAGACTCCAGCTAAACGAGAATTGTCATTATCCATTCTAACAAACGAGCCACAGGCGTCAGGTTGGACATCCGTCTGACGGCTGAAGTACTGGACTACAGCTTCACCAGTGCTGTTAGCGACCGTGGTCACGTGGAACGTACGTCCCTGTTTACTGCAGTGGAATCTCAGTTGAGTGAAAGACAAGTGTGATCTCAGATCAGTCATGGCACTTTTCGTCAGAAATGTTTTGCTGTTGTGATAGTTTCCAATTCCTCGGTATGTTGTCTCTAGTGACAATTGAGGTGTGGAGAATGAGCTGTCAATCACAGCGTTGGAGACAAGAAGCCAGCCTCCTAAAATGGGACGAAGATGAGTGGTCACGTGATCAAGCAAAGTCAGCAATCAGGTCAACTTTTAACTCGGCAGCAAGAAAGAGCTTGGTTATGTAAATGGAGCTTGGAGAGGTAAGTCGAAAATGCGAGAATATGAGATTTCCTTACAGTATTGAGAATGAAAACTTTTGCCTATGGGCTTTCTGTAATTAATTGGTAGCTTACTGTTATATCATTTAACGATCATTAAACGAAGTTGAGCGAAATATCGTCAGTGGCCAGTAGATGCTGAAGCAAATAATTGATCTGCGAGAGACACTGATAAATCACGATATTTTGCGATAACCGGGTTCAATCATTGTTTTATCACTCAATTACCATTTATTAAATCACTCTCTGACAGCGCAAGAAAGCAATCTGCCATTTTTCACCCTGAAACGTGATTTCAATAGCGCATGAGCAGAATATTATTTGAGCAGACCGTTATTTGTAGGCAGTTCTTTGCAGGTCACGTGGTGGGCTCTCGGCCAATGAAAAAGAAGAAAAGCTGCATGAATGATAATAAATCTTAGTAGGTATATTGTCTTTGAAAAGCCCTGTTGGGGAAAGTCAATAAAGGATGTATGTATGTACCTATGTATGTATGTAATGAGTTCCAATAACGGTTCGTGTTTCAAACAGCTTAGAGCCGGTTGTACCCTTTACAGCGCTCTGGCAAATGCATTCTTTTGTTCCTATCACTTTCCACAACGTACCTCCTTCAGTGGTCATGTCACAAAAGACCTTTAAAGGGTTTCCACTCCCCTCGGGGTCGATCCAGTACTCCCCGTCTCCTCTGGAGCCTCCTGAGTCCCGGATGTGCTTGCAAGACCGACCAGGTTGACTGGAATGCAAACCTACAGTTTCAAAGTGAAAAAAACATATGCTCTTCCATGGAATAGCTAAAGACACGTTTGTGACAACAAGATCAGAGTTTTCCGTATGCTACACCCGAAACGGTTAGTGGCTTTCAGAAGGGAGCAGGGATGTGCTCCGAGGGTTTTTCCCCGATTTCTCCGGTTTTCCTCCCTCCACAAAAACCAACATCTTCAAATTCCAATTGGACCAGGAGAGAGCACCCGCATGAAAACCAGCTAAGGCTGATGTGTCTTCCTCTCTAAATATGTATAGTCGGGTTATTAAGATTCAGTCCAAATTATGGGTGCAAGTTTCAGTTCCCGAGGTAAAACTATGTCGACATCTTTTTGTACGAAAAGTGATTGAATTGTTTAAGAATTATTTTGACGTTATGTTAGTACATGCCGCGGTCAGCAAGCCTTGGCAATATGAATTTCAAGCTTGAGAGATGACTGTTTAAGGCCCGGCTATTGCACCAGGCAAGTTTAGTTGTAACTTGTCCCGCAATTTTATTCCGACTCGTGTTGCAAGAACAACAATTGTCCTGTGTGACATCCCCAGAAATGAAAATGTCTCACAAAGATTTTGCTGTAACAGACGTTTCACGAAGTAGCTAAAATCAAGTTCCGTAGCTTTAAGCAACGCTTCCAACAAAGCTGCAAATAAATTGTTATGCATGGAATGCATTCGTTATGCATGGAATGCATTCGTTATGCATGGAATGCATTGGTGGTCTTACTCTAAACAACGTTTCCTGCAACTTGGGCCGCAACGACATTGGCGAGCCAAGTTGCATGAAACATTAGCTAGCGTAAGCAGGGTTTTTGCTATTTAAACGAATCAGTCAATCGCGTGTGACGCATTATTCAAATACATTTTATCGTCTGCTCACTTACCTCTATATTCCAGGCATCTGTATTTGACTTGCAGATATTTGTATGTTCCCCTACATGGATCGCCGCCAAACACTGAGCTAACTGCTTGCAGCTGACATTCGGTTTTACCGTTACACCTTCCCCGCACGATTTGAAGAGAATTGCTGGAACGACAGTTTGTGTTGCTCATATGCAAATGGGGGCACGTTTCTTTGTCCAGCCTGCCATAGTTCGCGTCAAGCACGTCGATGCCTTTTGTATTTTGGCATCTTATGAATTCTTTGTCGTTCTCACAAATGACAACAAAGTGCGTCTCTACAGAAACTAAACGAAAAAGAAGGCAGAGGAATGGAGAGAGATATTAACAACAAAGAAAATCTTGAATCACTGTATCCTCTCTACCTGGTCTCACACTTCAACAACAATAACAACAAGCATTATAAAAATATCAACAAAATTGTCCACAGCACTGACACGATATAAACAACAGTATCAAAGTCAAGATTAGAACAACGCCACAACACAAATAACACCATTAATAATACACATGAAAAAATTACTCGATTCTGATTGGCTAAGAGCAGTGCAGTTCAAGTGTAACACCAGTGCAAAAAGTGTAACATCAGTGCAAAAAGTGTAACACCAGTGCAAATTACACATCAAAATTCTGGATTATGATTGACTGAAAGAAAATAGGAACTTTTCTAAGAAAATGATATGGCTTAAAATGATGACGAAAATTTTGTGCTGAAACTTTGAAAAAAGTTTTCTCAAATGAGAAAAAATGGCTTCAAGAAAGATCTTCCGGAACTTCCTCCGCGCGAATTTTTTCATGTTTATATTATTAATAAGTAATCATACGGTTTTTCTCGTTCAATTTGGAGTTAATTTGCACTTGTGAGTTTTTCAAAAAGCTGAAATTACACTCGCCGAAGCGGTTCGTGCAATTTCAGCTTTTTGAAAAACTCACTTGTGCAAATTAATTCCAAATTGAACGAGAAAAACCGTATGATTACCTATACTAATAAGAACAACATTAATTTATATCCCTGTGTCAACTCCCTCACCCCCACCCTCCCCCATCTCCTCCCGGTTTAAGCCTCCTAAACTCCTTTTCACTAAGGCCTCGTCAACACGTATCCGGATACTTTTGAATCCGCAACTTTTTC
The DNA here is from genome assembly GCF_964199315.1 of Orbicella franksi. Lineage (NCBI taxonomy): Eukaryota > Metazoa > Cnidaria > Anthozoa > Scleractinia > Merulinidae > Orbicella > Orbicella franksi. The sequence goes on along the minus strand of NC_138150.1, from coordinate 26,997,906 downwards.
TTTCCGGATTCAAAAATTTCCCCGTCCACACGTGGCAAAAATATCCGGATTCGCTGCCGAATTCGCCGTATGCGTGTGGACGGAACCGCATCCGGAAAGAAAAAGTTGCGGATTCAAAAATATCCGGATACCTGTGGACGGGGCCTAAATTTCGTAAGAGTGTTCCCTACCGTTTTCACAATCATGGCCATTAAATCCGGGAACACACAAACACTGGTAATCTCTGTCTGTAAAACCGGCCTGGCAGGTTGCGTTGTTCTGGCAAGGTTTCTTTTCACAAACATTCTTAATAGAAAAGAAAACAAAAAGTATCCAGTAATGATTCGGCGGGATTTGAGTTTTTAATCACACCTACACCCCCTGACCAAGTACGCCCAAGTAGCAAAATCCATGTATTTTAACTTACTTAGCGCTTATGGCGGTGTGGTAATCTTTGATTATTGGAAATTAAATAAACTATATGAAAAGATTAAGATTGATTAAGAAATTATTCTTAATCATTTTAATTAATACGAAATAATAATTCGGATCACTGACAAATGCAAAAGTAAGAGAAACCAGTTTGAAAGCCGCCTCTGACAAAGATTCCTAACTTTACGAACTTAAGTCAAAAACTGTAGCATGACGTCATGAAGAGTATTGGTGGATTTTGCTAATCGGAACTGAAGTTAATACACATTACAAAACCTTATCCACGATCCAAGATGACAGACTGGCACTTCGATTGACAGTCTTGAAAGCCCTAGACCGCCTTGCAATTCGTAAATTTTGCCCAAAAACAATCCCCACGAAAAATATTGGCCGAAAAGGTCTATATAATAACTTAATAAGTTACATACTGTAACTGGTTTTATGTTTACCTCAGCTCCGCGATGCACATAATTTTCGTTCTTCGCGAGGTCGCCTGAGTGTTCGTTGTCGTGTTCATAAGTAGCGTTATTCAGATCACATTTGTGTTGCCCATTTGCCGCTTCCATCTTGTTAACATTATAACTGGCACAGTTTAGCTCCAGGTAACATTGCAGTCGGCAGATATCCTCGTTGCTGACGTCAATAGTTCGTATTACGTGATTCTCCAACTGGTAACCAGGTATTGGATCAATGATGAATCGCAAATTACGACAGTGACCTGAAGAACGCAAATTTTTAAATGTCAATAAGGCCTGTGAATCTCTTACTTATTTATATTAAATTTGTTTTTAAAGCAAAATGAGGGAAACAAATAAACTCTCGATTCTATTTGTTTTTTCATCATGGGTACTTTTTATTGTTTTATTCAAATCGAGAAGACTACGAATGACAGTTTAGTGCAATGAAGCCCAGTCTTCCCGCTCTACATAGAACGGGGAGACTGGACTGCATTGTGAGAGGAAGAGTTCAGGGACTGGGCCGGACTATGAGTGTAATGATTGTTTGTCAAGGTGGATAAACAACGAATTTTATTAATTTTGCTTTGACAAAACACTACAAGCAACGACAGCCGTTTAATAAATTTGCATGGGCATATCAAAACCACCTGTTTAAGAGAAAAGTGTCTAACGTTAACTTGCTCTCGGCATGCCATTTTACCTTAATTATTGTAAAAATCTGTCCCATAGCCCTTTTTACGGTTAGCTTTTATCATTTACATCACAGTGTAATCCAACGCGGATGCGAGACAATTTGGGGCTGAAACTACAAAATAGTTCGAAATTGCCTCACATCCAAGTTGGATTATATTGTAATGCAAATGAGAAGGGACAACCTTACGTGAAAAGGGTTATTTCACAGAAACTGTCGATTAACGTTTGGCAAAGTTTGTGCAAAATTTAGATCAGTTTTCTTACTTAAATTCGTAAGAGAGGCTATTCATGAAAACATTCATTGTTTCATGTTGCGCAAACTCTAGTCAGGGCAATTCCCAAGGATTGTTAATATCAATGAACAAGGATTTCATGCAACCTCGGAGAAAACATTTCAGTTATGATCGAGTGTACATTCATCTGGGATAAACCGGTCAGGATCAAAGATTTCTCGAATCACTGTGTGCCAATAAAAACAGGATGGAAACACACTGAACAAGGATTTATCGGCTCCTTTAATTTGATGCACCATGATTCGAGTGATCTTGGATCATAGATCCCGATCCTGATCATGATCCCCAAGGAACGCAATCAAATCTTATGTCTTCACAAGTTTGTACGTTCAAAACTGTTGCTCAACGACGTATCATAAAGGGCGATAAATTTATCGAATATGAGCTGACTATATCGTTTTCCACATGCACTAAAAACTTGCGGAGAAAACTAAACTGCGATTGAACGCTCATTAGTTTTAGCATCCACGATCATGCGAGTATGATTGCCAAAACAAAACTAAAAGGCTCGTGAAAAAAGGTTTAAAATGTTCCGAGGGCACTAAAAACTATTGTCTGTCTTTTTGCACATCGTCAGAAATAACGATAAACCGGAGAAATATTCTCGAACGCTGAATGAAGGAACCTTACCTTGTGCCTCCAGGATCAAGAAATCCAATAACACGAGGGCTGAGCAGAAAAATAATGAAAACATGTTTACGACAACACGTCGAACTTTGCAAAAACTGGCTAGAAATTTTACTTCAAGCGAGAAGCTTTGCAGAGTGGTTCAATGGCGTGAATCATAAGCTGAGCTGTAGCATCTTGATTCAATTTTTAACTTGTTCCTTATTCAAATATACCAACTCAATAGGTTAATCAATTTTTGGTCATCAGAGCTCCCTACGACTTAAGAGTTTCCTCGTATGGTGATTGGTACATGGCAGCAATCGCATAGAAAAAAGATCCTATTATTTTGACAGATTGTCACGCTGTTGTTTCTAATGTGAATAAGAAAAGAAGCTTATTACTGTGTTTATGTAATTTCCCTTTGTGCTAAAAACAAATTGAGTTAAAAACTTGCCCATTTTTCAGATTTTCAACTGTAACATATTTTGGCCTTCTACCCACACGTAAACGATGAAAAACGGAAAAAGGCTTTTTCACAAACCTTCACTTCATACTTTCTCCCGTCCTGGGACTTGCCAACATTTCAGGAAACTGTCCAAAATGTCCAAAAGTTCTGAACTGCGCTTGATGAAATAAGCTTTTTATGACATCCTATATCTGTTACTGCATGGAAGTTAGATAAAAATAGTCACTAAGCAGATGTTACATTTCATTGGGGCATTTCCCGGTTTCTGACTTGAAGAGGGGTCACGTTCCATTCGGACTAAACAAAGTTTGCGGAACAAAATGGAATGGTATAGAAGCTTTCGTTTCTGAGCATCCGTTTTGAAAATTTCGCTCAACCTCTCGGGTGAACTAGTCCGGAAATTTCGGAAATTTCTGTCCCATTTGGTATTTGAATTGGGCAAGACAATCGTTTCTAGCTCCTCTAGCCGTAATACCTATTTCTGGTATGTTTTGGCGCGGGAATTTGTACCAAATTTCAACGTAAAAAGCCAGGCTTGGGGGAATTACGCGCAATTGTGGAAGGAAAGACAAAGTTCTTCAAGGGTAACAAAGATCATCTATCGAAGCCCAGTGGAAATAGACCACTGGCTGAAGGATTATTTAACGAAGTATGAGATACAGCTATCAGACCTCGGATGGAATGAATGAAATAAGCGTTGAACTACTAGTTGTGATGTTTAAGCTTCCTGTAATTAGTCTGTTAAACTTAGTTTCATATGTAGGGCCACAAGGGAGACTAGAGCCTTGACTGTAATTAAGCACCCTATTGAAATAAAATGTCATCATCATCAACTTGTGGAGCTCGCACAGAGACTGCTTTAAACAGAGTTGAAGGAAGACGAGCCTTCTCATTGTGGGGTGAATGAGGACGTGCCTTTTCATTGTGGGTTAAGTTACGATGGGTTCTCTGTAGGAGTCAAAATGAAGAAGGGGCCTTTTAACAGGGATCTGAGGGAAGATCAATGTTTTTACGGTGAGCTGAACAAAGGTAAGCCTTTTTCTAATTAAAAAGGGGAGAGGAAGCGAGACGTTTTCGCTGTTTCCGACCCCGTGGTGTTAAAATTTGTCAACAAATGGAGCGAAGTCGGCCCCTATTCCGACTCAATCTGCATTTTGTGTTTAACCGAAGATGATTATTCTCGTTATAGTAACGGTATCCAAGAAAATTTCATTTGTGGAGGGGTTTCACAGTATATTTTGCATTTTGTGTAAAGATCGTACAGAGATGGAAGGGATACGAAGCGTTCATACCACACAAAGGGTCAAAGACGGAACAATGAAATTTGCAAAGAGCAACGGTTGTCCCGGCGACGTTTGGAACTGAGTCGCACAATTTTGATTGGGTAAAAGCCGTCCAGTGTCAATCAAAGTCGTAAACTTGCATTATCGTGACAAAGACCCTTTAAACATAGCCAACTCACTGATATGTAATGTTTTATTAGAGAACTCGCACAAGCAGATCAATAGTTATTCAACAGATGGCATCTGTTGATTTAAAACAAAGGGATTAAACGAGTAGAAAAGAAAACAATTTTCTGGGAAATTTCGGTCTGAATCTAAAACATAAATATTTTAAGGCGCTAGTTGTCCAGTAACTTTCCATTCATCCATATTATTATCGTGGTATTTAATAAACTGACATTGAAATTTCTTTATTGATTTGCTGTCATTCTCCTGTCATTCATAATATTAGACCACTTAACAGTTCTGTGAAATGTAACCGAGCCCCGCATGAAAATGGGGTCTTGGCTGTCTGTTATTGGTGATTTAATTAGAATGGAAATAGTAGAACTTTTTACGGTAGCTTTGCTATTACTTTACGCTGAAATTCTGAGATTCATCTTGGATGGTACTGTATTTGGCTATTATCAGGGAATAAGATGATTGCTACAGTTGCTTTTCTTGAGGCCTGAGCAAAAACATCCGATAGGTAGTAATGCTACCGATGATGGTAAAATAATTTTGTCATATTACGTTCAGTAAAACTATTAGAAACGATTGATTTCTAAATTCAGCTTAAAGTGCCTATGAAGTAAACAATAATGCGCTTATTTGAAAGGCTTTTCAAAGTAAAGAAGGAAGGTGTTTTCCTTTTTGGAATATCTTTTTTCGTTTTAGAGATATTCACGTTTTTGCATTACGCAAATGAGGAAAGTGATGACGTCATAGGTGGTTCCTCTAAAACAGCACAACACTCAATCGAGAATAACTCTAGAAATATTAAAGCAGTGTTCTTCAAACTTGGCAACAGCAATGTACATTACAAAAGAAACAAAATGACACCAACTATGCTGTTGCCATGACAACACTCTTGGCTCCAGTCTCTTTCTGTGAAAAACCAAATATCCCCATTTACAACCTTTTAAAGTGGGACAGAGGGTCTTGCTTGGAACTCACATGGTTCCCATATTGTCTTAACTCTCCCAATTAGATTGGTGGGAGTGGGTGATCCCTGTTTAAGATAATATCTGGGAATTTTAGTCTTAATTAAAACAGAACCAGCGGCATAATTGTTGTCATGGCAACAGCACGACGGGTGTCATTATGTTCCTTTTGTGATGTACATTTCTGGTGCCAAGTTTAAAGAACACTGCTTTAATATTTCTAGAGTTATTCTTGATTGAGTGTTGTGCTGTTTTAGTGGAACCACGTATGACGTCATCACTTTCCTTACAAAAACGTAAATGTCTCTAAAACGAAAAAAGATATTCCAAAAAGGAAAACGCCATTCTTCTTTACTTTGAAAAGCCTTTCAAATAAGCAGCAATTATTTTTTACTGCAGAGGCACTTTAAGTGCTGACCTGCTATTTACATATTTCGTCAACTGAAACGTGTGGTTCGCACGCCGTAACATTACGTTTTATTTATTCGTTCATTGTTTTAGCTGATGCAATGATTATGCCATCGTTATTAAATTATTTTCAAAATAAACTACTGTTGAGACCAAGTCCAGTCTCACCCTTGACGTCCGTAAACTGAAAGACGACCATTGAAGTAGATCTCTTTATACCAGAAAATCCAGACGAGTTTCCGTTCCCGTAAGCCAAGGGTGTTGGTCAGAGTTAATTTTCTCCAAGTTGTGTTCGTTTACCGTCGCAAAGTTCGTTTTCCATTTCCGGCTCCGAAGAGGGAAAAAGCTTTCGTCACACTATGTTTACGTGGAACGGTTGTTTACAAACGTCATTAGAAATCCAGTTAATTTACTGTCTAAAAAGCGGAAGCGCTTAAAACTTGTAGAAGACAATATCTGAGCATAAATATTTTGTTATTTCCGTATTTGGGCACAGATGGGCTGACGTCGTTTGGGGATAAGTGTCCCAAGGAGTTAACGAACAAAGACTTTCCAGAAATTACCAGAAGACACTCCAACGTTTAAGTCATCACATTCCCATCTTGAGCCACCTGGAGTCAGCAGCCAGTGATATAAAGATTTTTCAAAAGCACTGTCATAGTACAATCTATCTTGATCTCGAGCATGCCCCCATTTGCCAATGTAATAGCTCATACCATTAAATCCCCACTGGCGGCAAACTCCTGCTAATCTCGAGTTGTCATTCTCCATTCTAACAAACGAGCCACAGGCATCAGGCTGGACATCCGTCTGACCGCTGAAGTACTGGACTACAGCTTCACCAGTGCTGTTGGCGACCGTGGTCACATGGAACGTACGCCCCTGTTGTTTACTGCAGTGGAATCTCAGCTGAGTGAAAGACACGTGTGTTCTGAGCTCATTCATGGCACTCTTTGTCAGAAACGTCTGGTTATTGCGATAGTTGCTGATTCCTCTGTATGACGACTCTAGTAACAACTGCGGTGTGGAGGATGAGCCGTCAAGCACAGCGTTGGAAACAAGAAGCCAGCCTCCTGAAATCAGGGTAAAATGGTCACTTGATCAAACAAATTAAGCTAGCTGTAATGGCCACTTATTACACGACAAGAAAGATCATCAAGATGTAGAAAGCAAAGTAAGTCATGACTGCAAAAAAACATGAGATTTCCTTTCGGAATTGAGAATGAACGCTTCTAGTCGAACGTAGTGATAGTGTGGTATAGCTCCTATATAGTTTCGAACAGCTTAGAGCCTGATGTACCCTTTACTGCGTTCCGGGAAAAGCAAACGTTTTTGGACATTATCGTTGTTATCACTTTCCACAACATACCTCCGTCAGTTGTCATGTCACAGAAGACCTTTAAAGGGTTTCCACTCCCCTCGGGGTCGATCCAGTACTCCCCGTCTCCTCTAGAGCCTCCTGAGTCCCGGATGTGCTTACAGGACCGCCCAGGTTGACCGGAATACCAACCTACAGTTTGAAACAGAAAGAACATGTGCTGATCTACGAAATGGCAACAGAAACATTTTTGACAACTTTAGAACATCAGAGCTTTTACCTCTGCTACACCCGAAACGGTGTGTTACTTCACAATTTATCAGATTTCTACATTTTGGTTCTTTTTAATGTTTTTGTACTATTTCTGAATTAATCGTATTCAGGCGCTTTTTCGCACTCTGTTAAAAAGAATTTAACTTGCTGCTATTGGTAGGTTAAGATCATAATAAACAACTGTTTTCTCAGTGACCTGTGTTTACAACAAATTAAATAATCTCGGCGATTTGTGCATATATTTAAATTCAGTCCAAAGTAGTGATGCACGCTTCAGTTCAATTTAATTGCTGCTCATTCCAATTTAAGTCCAGTGATTAAATTGTTTTAAAAGAGTGATGTTATACAATTATATGACTAAATTATCAGATCTTGGGAACATGAAATTCTGAAGTTCAAAATTGAGTGGTGATTGCCTGTTTATAAGGACCAGTTGCACTTAGAAATTTCTCCTACCAACTTCCTCGCAATTTCATTTTAACACAAGCTGTAAGAAAAATTGTCCTGTGAGACATCCCTAGAAATGAACATGTACTTGCAACGTTTTTGTAGCAACAGACGTTAGGCGAAGTAGATTTCGCTACAGTTGCCAAGAGGTTTTACACTTTTTAATGAATGAGTTGCCAGTAATCGGATACCCGTGTTTGCGCGAAGAACTCTGGGATCGTCAGGGGGCAAACATTGCTAGTCGCTAGAAAGGAATGTATGGCGAAAAGTTGTTTCGAGGTACAAGAAAACGACTTTTGAGAGAGATCAACGCTTTTTCGCCGTTGTTTTTATCGCGAATGGATTTGGGCAATGTTGATATGTGGAATATGTGAGTTTTTGTTTGAATAACCGTGAAATATGTGACAAAATCCACCGATAAACTCCGTTGCTTGCGTGAGGTTTTTTGTGAAATTTACATCGCGTAATGGTCTGAAAATATTACAAAATTAATTAGGTATAAATCGAGGGGAAATATCCCAGTAAAGCCTTTTAAGTCGTGGACAGGCTACTTTTGGCTTATTTGAGAGCTCAGTCATACAAATAATACTGGAAATAAGCCCGGTGGCGATCACTGTACTGTCTAGGGTTGATTTAATGACAAATGAGTCCGCGCGACTCATGCTGTGTAGCTACTGTGTTGCTCAAAGCCTTTGTTTTGCTTTTACAAGCACGTATTTAAGTGATTTTCCTTTTCTATAACAGATCAAGGGTGGCTCTTTGAATATATCTCTGAGCATTTGTATTTAAAAGTGTCATTTGTGCGTGATTATGCTTTCCAAAGTTTGGTATTGACAGTTGAGTGAAATTGCCCGACACAAAGGGTAGTAGTTGCTCCTGCAATTTTCGATTTCTGTTTTAGAGCTTCTTTTCTGTCTTTATATTTAACTTCTCGGAGGATCTTTTCTACCATTTGCTCCGGGTAGCCTCTCGAGATCAGGCGTGTATTGAAATTTTCAATATTCTCTTCAATGTATTTCACAATAAACCTCACGCAAGCAAAAGGGAGTTTATCGGTACATTTTATCACTTATTTCGCGGTTATTCAAACAAAAACTTCCACTGTCGATGTATCAACATTGCCAAAATCCATTCGCGATAAAACAACGGCAAAAAAGCGTTGATCTCTCCCCAAAACCATGTTTTTGGGCGTCGAAACAACTTTTTCGCCATACATTTCCTTCTAGCGACTTGCTATGTTTGCCCCCTGACGATCCCAGAGTTCTTTGCGCAAACACGGGTATCCGATTACTGGCAACTCATTCATTCAGCCTTATGTTGCAACAACGTTGTGCATTGCACGTTGTAACTGCAACTTTTTTTTGCATTTAAACGAATGTGTCAGTTGCCTGTCACGCATTATTCGAATACATTTTATCGTTTGCTCACTTACCTATATATTCCAGGCATCTGTATTTCACTTTTAGATATTTGTATGTTCCCCCACATGGATCGCCACCGAACAAGTTGTTATTTACATGTAACTCACAGCTGGTTTTGCCGTTACACTTTTCCTACACGATTCGAAGAGAATTGCCGGAACGACAGTTTATGTTGCTCATGGCCTGATGAAGACACGTATGCCGGTCCAGCCTGCCATAGTTCGCGTTCAGTCCGTCGATTCTTTTTCCGTTTTGGCAGCTGATGATTCCTCGTTTTTCCTCACAAATTATAACTGGCCGTGGCTTCACTGCAGCAAATAAGAGAAACGAAGAAAGGAAATGAGGGGTAAAGGAGATATTAAGTAAAGGTAAAGTCTGAATACGAGTCAAGTGGCCCCTCAGGCCGCAACTTATCCCGGTGTCCGTAGCATGAAGCGACTAGGAGTATTTCTACTCCCCCCTGGATGGGATGCTAGTCCATCGCAGGGATACCCCCAGCATTAAGTTCGCTGGTACCCATTGATACACCTGGGTGAAGAGAGGCACTGAGAGTAAAGTATCTTACCCAAGAACACAACGCAATGTCACCGGCCAGGGCCAGAACTTAGACCGCTTGATCCGGAGTCGAGCGCACTAACCATGAGGCCACCTCACCTCCCACAAGGAGACATTAACGAGGTTTTTATTGTTTTAAATCTCCGTAAGGTGGGTTATTGAATAAAAAACAAACACTTAAATCGCAGAACTTCTTATGAAGGTTTTTGAGATGGAGAGCATTCCTCGTCACCTTGCAGACAGCCATACAGCTCCACTCTCATTGATATGTGCAAGTGATAATCAACTGGTACAAAACGAATGTACTGAGATGTGATTGGTGGGTTGAGATTATGATAAACAATGCTGTCCTGGTCTGTATTTCCAGCAAAAACCTGAAAACAAGTAAAAAAGGAAGGTGAGAGAGCAGAAACCTCGCACATGATAGACGCCATTTCTTTTACCTGCTACCATCATTATTGACTGGAAGTGGGAATGAAGTATATGAACGTATCATCGAATCGTAAGACTTTTTACCTCATCTGTGTCTTGTCCTGGTTCCCTGTAGAACTGGAATTCCTCCTCTTCCTCACCGTACTGCAGTTTGTACTTAGTTACCCACTGTAAATAATGTAAGGAATCCCTTCCTTGGGTTGCTACTCGTGTCACTTTAGTGTACTGAGCTCCCAGATCAACCTGCAGCCACGGATTATCATCACTTGCACGAGCGGCCCAAGCCCCGGCTGCCTTGTCTGGAATTTCCTGAAAGTTTAGCCTTGCGTGTGAGGCAGCATGTAAAGAATCGGCTTCCGATGAGACGGTAATCTGTGCATCAGTGATTGTTCGGTTTTCCATACCGAGAGCGTCTTGACATTCTGAGGGTTTTAAGAAAAAAAATTAAACCCTTAGGTCATCCGAGTAATTTTTTTCTTTTTTTTTTCTTTTCCTTCTTTTTGTTTCTTTTTTCTTTTCTTTTTTTTTTTTTTTTTTTGTAGTTTTATTTTTGTATACTTTTTTTCTCGACTTATTTTATTGATGGTTTGTTAACAGTATATTTAGCTTTTTGTAAAGTAACATTGTAATTGGAGCTAGTATTGTAATTAAATAAAGGAAAGAGTATCATAAGTATAACAGCATTGTTGTTTGTATTCGCGTTAGTATTGTAAAGTCCTGTAAATAATGTCAATGAATTTAACGTAAGAAAAAATATATTTTTCATGATCATATTTCACACGTTCGGAATCTGTTTTTTTCGAATAAACCGCGCTATCACGAATGTTCAAGATACTAAGCAGCTTAGTAGTTAACAAAATGTTAACAAAATGGCGGCCGCTTCTTTGCGTTTTTCGAGTGTCTGTGAAGGGGATTTAGACAATTTTCTAGTCCAGTTTTGAGCGACTTATCGATTTATACTAAAACAATTAGATTGTGCGTTCTCGATTTCTATGGGTAATAGTTGATGAGGGCGCAGCCCGAGTCTTTCATCTCGGTTAAGAGATTTGGAGACTCACAAAGCTCATGCTGTTGATAGTGAGAAGATTGAAGTATAATAAGAAGAATCGTTATTGCCACTGAGTAGGAATAAAACTGTACATCCTACTTTAAAACAAACATAATGTATTTACCGGCCAGTTTAATACCTTGATTTATGGCGGCCTTTATTTGGGCTTCATCTAGTGCAGCATCGTAAATTTTCATTTGAGCGATTTTTCCTTTGAAATATCTATCTCCCTTGACTCCCATCAAAGCTTTCGGGTCGTGTGTCGAATTCAAGGGGCCTGCATCAATATTTTGTGACTTGTTTAAAACTCCGTTAATGTACAGTGAGTTCTCTCCCGTGCTATGATTGTACGTTGCAGCAACATGGACCCACTCTCCTACCGCAAGAGACGCATCTGTATTTATTTCTTTATTATGGAGCTCGTGATAGAACTTGCCATTGAGGTTGATCCATATACCGACCCCATGCTCAGTTTGTCCGTAGTTAAACAGTGGTCCGTCTTGACCTCCAGGTTCAACCCAGCACATCAGCGTGATTGAGTGTGACTGGGGCACCTGAATTCCATTGTTCGGGAATTCGATGTAACTCGTATTTTTGCCAAAAAACTCATAAGCTCCTGTTGGTTCAGTGTAGGGTCCGACTGTAAGGCCCACAGCTCCTAGTATTCCGGAGGGCTGCTTGTTCTTTTTTTCTGCGGCTTTATACTCTCCATCAAGAGGGTAGAAGGCAAAAGGTTCTGGCAAAACTAAAAAAAAAAAAGAGAATTAAGTTTTAACTGAGCAACTACAAAGTAAGAGCGCTTTTCACTTACGTGTAATTCGCGTTATTAAAAACTGGATCACTGTATGATAATAATAATGATGATAATGATGATGATGATGATGATGATGATGATAATAATAATAATAATAACAACAATAACAATAATAATAATAGTAATAATAATAATAACTAGGGTATCTAAAAGATAGTAATGCTGCGGCACATTCTGTTGATAGTGACATATTTTACGCAGTGACTCATCTACAACTTCATGCATGATGACACATCGATGGCGAGGGATCGTGACAAAAAAGCACATAGTGATCTGAACTATGTTTGGACATAAAACGATACACATCAATCTCCCCTTTACCAGATGGCAAAAATCGAAAGATGTGGAAATTGTAGGAGCAAAAAGCTAACTTATAAATTTTGTACTGGTACGCATAAAATATCTCGATCCAGAATGTTGAAATTGACAGACTGTGTCGAGGATGCGTCCATCGCGATGTATAAAAATGTTAAAGCGTTAGTTTAAATTCGTGTTTGGATGAAAAGGAATAGATCGCAGCATATATAAAATTAGCTTGTTCTACGGTTTTCGTTTGGTTTAATTATTCTACAAGCTTTAGTAACGACAATTTCTCTTCATTTAAAAATTCGACCAAGGAGGCGAGATCGCCAAGAAATGACATACTAAGTTTAAAATTAAGGTGTCATAATTAATCGTCCAGATTTACAAACTTTCACATACTGTATTAAGAACAAAAGCAAAAGTTGTGAAAGTCAAGCTCGATCTCCTTCACATCGTTTCACAGGCAAATCAGAAGAAAACATAAACCTTAATCTTTCTCACTGGAATCCACGCGAAAAAGGACGACGGCTCGACGGTGTGACAACCTCGTGTTGTTCGTGGCGCAATGCACTCTGTCAAAAAGTGGCGCAATGCACTCTGGTTAAATGCAATGCATTCTGGTAAAAGTGATGAATTCGAGAATTCGAACTCCCTTCTATATATTCTTCATAAATCATGATGATGTTGCTGCTCGCTCGCTACGCTCGCTACGCAGCGATAATAATAGTAATAATAATCATCATCATAATCATAATCAACTTTATTTATTGAGGGTAGCACACAACAGTAATCACTGAAAAACCAGTGGCCCTCATAAAAACATTTACCGAATAAAAAGATGACGTGTTAAGAATTAAAAATATAGAAAGATTCTCAAATATGTAACGATAATATATAAAACTAAGATGTGAGACACATTAAAATATTAAAAAGCAAAGCATTGGATCAAGTCTAACAATTAAAACAAGAAAATTAAAAATTTAGATGATAAGATGGTCCAAATCCTCATAAGTCCATAAAATGTTTAAAGCTTGAAAGATTGGGTTGGTTTTTAATGTGGGCAGGCATCATATTCCAGAGGCGGCTAGTCGATAGTGCGAAAGACCTGAGAAAGATATTTCAACAATGCAATTCAAGAGTTTTCATTGGCTTAGCCATCATGGTGCATGAGTCCTTATACTATGCTCTACAAATATGGGAAGCGCACACGTGAGTTTTGGGCCTTTTTTATTTTCATTTTCATTTAGTTTTCTATATCTTGGAGACGTTTTTAATAAAATAATTACTCTACTCTCGCTTGTTGTTGTCAGTTTTCTATATTTTGAGGGCGTTTTTAATAAAACAATTATTCCCCTCGCGATTTTCGGATATGAGATGGGATAGACAACTCGGCGCCACGGGCCTCGTTGGCTATCTAAACATATATATATATTTCATAGTTACCAATACAGCTTTTTCCACTCCCGTAAAATCCCTCTTTGCACGTGCACAGATAAAATCCCTGGGTGTTGTCATCACACTTGTCTGTTTTAATAGCACACTCGTCTATATCTAAAACATTAGAGGAATTTCATCAGATTAAGTTAACTTGAGAAGTTCCAGTCTGGTTGAAGTGTCAGTATTCCCTTTGCGAATCTTGGCATGCAATTTAACTGACTATGATATAACTAGTTCAACGAAGTCACTTTTAACTATAACCCGGAAGTGAATAATTGCTTGTACTCAGAGGCGTAGCCAGGATTTTTCAAAGGGGGGGTCACACTGTGTCAAAGTGAGGGTACTTACCAGATTGTCATGTCGTTTTCTGCACCTATTGTAGGTTGTTTGCTAAGATAGGCTTACAAAAGGGGGGGCTCACGGGCACCTCAGGACCCCCCTAGTTACACCCCTGGTGCTTTTGTTTTGGTGTCCTCAATTGCTGCTTATTCTTGTAGGTAGGTGAAGTCTACACACGAGCCAAGTGGCCCATCAGGCCGGAGCTTATCCCGGTTTCCGTAGCATGAAGCAACTAGGGATATTTTTACTCCCCCCTGGATGGGATGCTAGTCTATCGCAGGGTACCTCCCAGCATTAAATTCGTCGGTACCCATTTATACACCTGGGTAGAGAGAGGCACTGCGAAAGTAAAGAGTCTTGCCCAAGGACACGATACAATGTCCCTGGCCAGGGTTTGAACCCGGACCGTTCGATCCGGAGGTGAGCGCACTAACCATGAGGCCATCGCTCATTCTTGTGCTTGTGCTTATTGTTATGATTATGATTACGAGCCAGAAAAAAAAAACACAGGCTTAAGTATTAATATAAAGAAAAATGCCAAAATCAACAGATTGATGTTCTTGTTGATACCAGTGCAGTAGTTTATTCCATCTCCAGAAAATCCATCTTTGCATGTGCAGTGATAGGATCCCTGGATGTTGTTACACACAGCATTAACATGACAGCTGTGTGTTCCTTTGGTGCACTCATCGATATCTAAGACAACAAAATATATTTCATTGGAATTTGGTTCCTTTAAAGTCGTCTGACAGAGATATAAAAGGTTCGCATTTATGTTATAATGCATCTCGCCTGTTATATAGAGAATACTACATAACCCCACAAAGATACGAAAATTCTCTCACAGTGTTCAACATGAGACTGAGAAAAATTTCGTATCTCCAAGCGACCATGTAATTTTCTTTTTATGATTAAAATCCCCATAATACATAAGCATACTAAGAACGACGTTTTCGAAGATTTTTCGAAGATTTACGACCACTTTCCGAAGATTTGCGAAGACTCTCCAAAAGTCGTCGGAAGGCCACATGAACGTTTCCGAACATTTTCGAAAATTTCTCAAGATTACCGAAGACTGCCGAAGATAGCCTAAGACTTCCGAGGAAGATCCGAAGACGTTTCGATCATACACCAACAGAGGTAAGCACAGTTAAAGAGTCAAAAATGGTATCGAAAATGATCTCGCACGTGTGTGGATAAAAATGATATCTTTACATGCGAACTAGCGATATTAGCGATTTGCTACCACTCGGTATACCACTAAATTTTGAATAATAAATATTCGTATTCCATTGTTAGGTATTAAAAGGAAAAAGTGTACAAAATCATTTTTAATCTTTGCATAGTCATCAGTGCAAATTTTTCCATCTCCATGAAATCCCTCTTGGCACGTGCACGTGTAGGACCCTGCTGGGATGTTCTCACAGTTGGCATTTTCATCACAGCTTTGTTCCTTCATAGTACACTCGTCCACATCTAACGGAAGAAAATAATATTTCACGAAAATATGGTTCAACAACAACCACATTTCCATCCCTGCCTTAACTTCCCCCAGCCCTCACCCCATCTCCTCCCGGTTTAAGCATCCTAAACTCTTTTTACTAAATTGCGTAAGAGTGTTTCCTACCGTTTTCACAATCATGGCCAGTAAATCCAGGAATACACAAACATTGGTAATCTCTGTCTGTAAAAGCGGCCTGGCAGGTTGCTTTGTTCTGGCAAGGTTTCTTCGCACAAGCATTCTTCAAGGAAAGAACAAAAAGGTGGTGAAACTGTCACATATCATCGACTAATAAGCACATTATGACTGGTCGCGCGGGGAAACAGTGAGTTTTGTTTCCCCAAGACCCTCATTGTTCCTCGAGGCGAAGTCTCGGGGAACAATGAGGTCGACTGTTTCCCCCGCGACCAGTCGTTTAGTGTTTTGTTATACGTTCTAACTCAAAAATAGAAAAAACTGCGAAGAAATCATTTGGTTGACGCCGGCTGGCTCACAAATTTGCCGCGGTTACAAGGGGCACGACCTGATCACGCGCGAGTCGGAAGTTCAAGTTGTCGTTTCCCTGGGGAGTTAGTGATTTTTGTTCGAACTAGGGAGTTGGTGAGTTTTGACCCACAACATGTGACACGTACTCTTCCAATCGGAAAACGTATTTTAGTTGGGTGGTATATATAACAATGACATTTGAACACCGATAAACTCAGAACCTTTAATTTCTATGTGTGTCTATGATATTTACTGTGGAAAGTTTTGCGTAGTACTAGAGTAGGTTTTAAGCCGAGCGTTTGTGGCAGTGTAGTAAGCTTTGATAATTGGAAATCAATTATATAATAGAAACATAAGCAAACGCCAGTTAATCATTTCAAGATCGAGTGGTGGCGGATTTGCAAGTACAAGTTGTACCCTTGTCCCCAGGCTCTTACTCGGATTCAAATCAAGATGACTGACTGGCACTAGCTTCTATTTGACAGTTTTCAAGATCTCGCGGAGAAATTTGTCACGTAATAAGACCACTTGGGATGCCTCACAGTTGGTAAATCTAGCCAATAAAATCCCCAGAAAAAGTAAATTGAAATAATGGTCTACTGTGATATCTACCATCTTTAACCTGACACCTAAATGTTTACCTCTGCTCCGCGATAAACATAACTTTCGTTCTTCACGAGGTCGCCTGAGTGTTCGTTGTCGTGTTCATAAGTAGCGCTATTCAGATCACATTTGTGTTGTCCATTTGCCTCTTCCTTCTTGTCAAAATTATAACTGACACAGTTTGGCTCCATGTAGCATTGCAGCTCGCAGAAATCCTCATTCATGACGCCAATGGTACGTATCACGTGATTATTCAGCCAGTGACCATGGATTGGAGCACTTGTGAATCTCAAATTGCGACATTGACCTGAAAAAGATAATTTTTGACATGTCATTCTTACTCCCAAAAATTACTTTAAAGTTAAATACATTATTAATGCAAATTTCGAAAGATGGAGGGGGACGCCTCGACTTGAATTCATGTTCGGCGGTGGACCATTCTCGAGCCAGGCGGATGCGTTGTTCAGGTTAATCGAAAACCCATTCAGGCTAGCCAAAACGGTAATTTCTGCTATTTGTTCTCAGTGCAAATCAAGCTGGAAGACCCGTTATCCACGTTGCCCCTAATTCCGTCTTAAAACTGAATCAAGCAGGGCTGTTCATGCCGGGAGGTCCATTCAGCGTTCTGCTACACACTCATGGACTGGTGGTGAATATTATTTATTAGTATCACCCAACTAGTGGACTAATGCAAATCCTGCATTTTGATTGGCTACGCTACTAGGGGACTATTAGTAATAGTCCTCGAGTAGCGAAATTGGCGCCACCGAGCGTGACGCTTTCTTTCGTTTTATTCCCAAATAAATATTTCTTCAACTTGCATTTGCTAACTTTATTATTACCTTTTCTGTCCGACTAGTTGGGTGATACTAAAACAATTAGACCCTTCGCCCTTAAGGGCCACGGGTCAATAGCCCATTCGGCTTCGCCTCATGGGCTATTGACCCTTAGCCCTTGAGGGCTACGGGTCTAATTGTTAATTAACTTATTGATAGACAGGAGGAAATCCGAAGCTATACTTAAATTAAAAATTGAAACTTGTATCGATTTCTGTGGAAGTAAAATAAATATTTTAATTCGCAGACCAAACTTGCAAAAAAGTTTTCAAACACCGGTACTTTGTCAGCTAGTCGGTATCTCGAGTAGATGACGAAGCCGCAAATAACGCAAACTTTAAACACACAAAATTTAACATAAAAGGTTAAATGTGTACGCAAGGGTGGTTTGAGCTGAGCAAATGTGTTGTCAGTTATTCAATCTTGTCGAGGATTACGAGAAAATTGTTGTCTTTTCTGCCGAGAAACAAAACCACATTCAACAACATATTACTCGGTTTAGTTTGCCAAGGAAAAGAAGACCTGTAATTACTTCAGCTTAGTTTTATGGAAGACTATATATTGGACAGCCTTTAGTTTTCATATCTACAGATTCAAATTCACAAATTCAAAGGTGTTTTTGCAAATGACGGATATCTACCCAAAAACCCTACATCAATTTTATTGATTTGCTTACTTTTATCTGTTATCATTGAGAAACAGTATTTTCAAATTTCGCCACCGACTGCATCTGCTGGCTTCAAAATAAACCTAAAATAATTTCTTTTGGAGTTAGTTAAAAGCTCGAATTTGTTTCACGTTAAGTAAGGAACATTTCTTTGTAATATGATTTTTCACTCTTTTTAGAGATGAAAAATTTTAAACCCATTCACTGGTTAAAACGCTTTAGAGCTTTACAAGGTCTCGACTGCTGCAACTGCAGTCTTCGACAGGTGCAACGACAAAAAAGCGGTGAAAACGGATCTGACATACAAATGCTATCAATTAAGAATACAACAGAATAGAATTATGGAAGAAATCTAGGAATTTTGTTGAAAAGAGTGCTATATTGTCCTACAAGTAGTCTAGAGTTCCTGAAAAGTCTG
This sequence comes from Orbicella franksi, assembly GCF_964199315.1. NCBI lineage: Eukaryota > Metazoa > Cnidaria > Anthozoa > Scleractinia > Merulinidae > Orbicella > Orbicella franksi. The sequence goes on along the minus strand of NC_138150.1, from coordinate 26,979,245 downwards.
AAAGTTACCATTGTACGCCAGGATTCCAACTACTCTCTAACACAGTAATTGCCTTTGTGTTACCATGGAAAAACCTCATATACATGGCTAGCAAGTCTACAGCTTTGAGCTCCTGCAGTTTAACGGTCACGATTTTTACATGTAACATGCCTATATGTTACAAACTTTCTTATAACGTGCTAGGCAAGTATTTCGAAGATATACCGGTGGTTTTTCTTACACGTAGAAACTTTTGTACATATTAACCAGGTGAATGTTGTGAGCATTCATAATCTGCATTCATAATCTGCGCAAAGTGTTGGCTGATTAATTATCATTCCGACCGCGGCAAAGCTAGATATTAGCAAATTCTTGTCTTGACATACGCCTTAAGTGGAATTGAGTCAGTCGATCAAGTCAGTCGATGAACTGTCGTTCATCCTTTTGGAACACGGTAATAACAACAAAACAAGCTGCGCTTAAACAAACATATTCTCGAATATTGACTGAAGAAAACCTAACCTTGCGTCTCCGGGATCAAGGAAGCCAACAAGACGAAGACAAAGCAAACAGATACAACGAGCATCTCTATGATGGCCACGTGAAAACCAAAACAGCTTCAAAATATCACATTCCAGCGAGGAGCTAAAACGTCCGGTTAAACTTTGTGTACTATAAAGAGCTAAACTTAGGCACTTCGACACCTGCATGCCTGAGTCAGTTTAAACTTGTCAATTTGTTAAACCACCAGCCCCAGAAATATTAAAGCCACATATTAATAAGTTCCTCCGGACTGTGGTTGGTGGATGAATTATTTTTTTTTTTTATTGGCATGGTAAACAGTGCTATGATGTTGACTTACTGTCACGATATTGTCTCTAAACGAAATAAGAAAGTGGTAATGTTGTTGAATTAACGTAGTTACCACGTAATATAGTTTTCGCGTTTTACGCGGAAATACGACATTTTTGTTTCAAAGATGTTAGAAACGGAGACTTGATTCGCATTGTGACCCGTGTCCTGTTTAAATATAAAAAAGCGTGCTATCTCGAGGTCGCTCGACACTAGCTGGGCTGTTTAAATTTGTCAGCCTGTATCAGTAATTAATTTGATTTTTCATTTTTCTTCGGAGTGACGCAAATCATAAACTCATAGACAGATTCTGCTAACGTGGATTTCACGATCTTGGACATTCGGTGACCCCTACTTTTCTTTCCAGAAACAGATTTTATTTACATTTATCTCCACAATGTCCAAAAATGAACAAAAACCAATGTGAGAAGTTAAAAAAAATTCAAGATTTCTGTCCACGGGACATCGAATCCTGCCATCTTGCTGCTGAAAGGCGCGTGAAATTAAACTATGGTCGCTAAATGCGAACTTGTTCTTTAAGGAACCGCACCAGTTGACTAAA
>NC_138150.1:26747852-26975352 GCF_964199315.1 Orbicella franksi | reverse complement strand
TAAAATTTCCCCAATAACAATTATTCCAGCATCATATATTTTATTTGGATTTAGAAAAACCCCAAGCAAGCTCAGTCTCAGGCTGTGAAAGATTCCGGAAGATTGAAATATTACTATAGGTAGGAAAGAGGACTCCCAACTCAAAATTTCAAGCTCAAAATTGTATTTTTTGTTTCATGACTCAGAGGAATATATTCTAAGCTAATTATTTTACCCTTCAATTACTTATTCAAGTTATTGACACGTCTAAGAATTTGGCATTCAGTAAAGTGCAATATCCCACAAATTCATCCGTCCAGAAATGTTGAAAAATGAGTTAACGTTATTCTATAGGACTGATATGTGCTAGTTTTATGGCTTTCCCAACACACTGAAAATTGCGGCTGCAGAAAGCTAAACTGCGCTGAACGTTTATTAGTTTCAGCATCGACGATCATGCGCCAAATGCGTAATTTATCAGTATGATAGCCAAAACAAAATTGAAAGACCCGTGAAAAGAAATATAAACTAATTGTATAAACAAGGGCATTAAAAACTACTGCCTATCTTAGAAAATATTGATACAAACAATACGGCCAGAGTATTCTCAAACGCCGAATGAAGGAACCTTACCTTGTGTCTCGAGGATCAGGAAATCCAATGACACTAGGGCTGAGCAAAAAAATAATGAAAACATGTTTACGACAACTGCATGAACCATTTGGAAAAACTGGTCGATGGTAAGAAGCTTCGGAAGTTCAATGGCACGTGCGAATCGAAAACAAATACAAACACAAGCCATATAATAAAGGAAGATATTGGCTTGTTTACGAAATTTGCTACAATGCTATAGACAAATTGAGTTAAGAACGTTTTGTGGTTGGTGCGTTAACTTCTTTTTATTAAAGTGAACACCAATGAAATACTATTTTACTTTCGCTGCAAAAGGCGCTGTTTATTATGTAACCATAGCAACAGTGATCTTTTAACAGGTGAAAAGATGACAAGGGAAAGGCCGAGAAAGTTTCGATCCGCGCTTACGAACCAATTTCATTTTCGCCTGAAAACCCACTATCGAAGAACTAGTGTAACAAACAAAAGGTACGTAAGATAAATGATGGAGCGTTTCCGATTTTTCCGATTTTTCCGATTTTCGAGTTCGAGTTGGACTTCAAGTTGGACTTTGAGTTGCATTTACATTGCAACGTTCCTTGCGATATCCGTTTGAACGGCTGAACGCACGGCAAGTGAACTAGCCTGCGAACAGGCTCCGAGCGAGGGCGGAAAAAATCCACGAGGGTGGAAACATGAAAGAAAGAATTCCGAGAATTGCGCTCTCCATCGTCACCATTCCGCTCTCGGCTCTCCCCGCTCGCCCTAGACCACACTTGGCTAGTTCGCACTAAACCCATTAACCCAACCAGGGGCCTGTCCCCAGGCTACAAGTGAACGGATAATTTGAATAGCGATAGTCAATTTACTTGGTCCAAGACACCTTAAGACCAATTGGTTCTACATCAGTTGACAACCACTGAATATAATGAGTAATGACTCTAGAAACGATTTAATGAAATGCAAACTGTGAAGGTAAATGTGAGGGATTCATGAGATGTGGGCTGTGTAGGGATATGTTGGGAATTAATACGATGAAAGCTGTGTAGGTACATGTGGGGGATGAATGAGATGTAGGCTACCTAGGTATATGTGGGGAATTAATAAGATGTGGGCTGTGTAGGTATATGTGGGGATTAATGAGATGTAGCAGGACCCCATGGGCTCCTGGATGTAGGCTATGTAGGTATATGTGGGGGATTAATGACATGTAGACTGTGTAGGTATATGTGGGGGATTAATGAGACGTAGGCTGTAAGCTATGTAGGAATATGAGATGAGATGTATTGCTATGTAGGAATATGTGGAGGATTAATGAGATGTAGGCTGTGTAGCTGTATGTCAGGGATTAATGAGATGTAGGCTGTGTAGGAATACGTGAAGGTTTAATGAGATGTAGGCTGTGTAGGTATATGTAGGTGATTAATGAGATGTAGGCTGTGTAAGAATACGAGAAGGTTTGATGAGATGTAGGCTGTGTAGATATATGTAGGTGATTAATGAGGGGTAGGCTGTGTAGGTGTATATAGGGGATTAATGAGATGTGGGCTGTGTAGTTATATGGAGGGGATTAATGAGATGTAGGATGTGTAGGTGTATGTAGGGGATTAATGAGATGTAGGCTGTGTAGGTATATGGAGGGGATTAATGAGATGTAGGCTGTGAAGGTATATGGAGGGGATTAATGAGATGTAGGATGTGTAGGTGTATGTAGGGGATTAATGAGATGTAGGCTGTGTAGGTATATGGAGGGGATTAATGAGATGTAGGCTGTGAAGGTATATGGAGGGGATTAATGAGATGTAGGATGTGTAGGTGTATGTAGGGGATTAATGAGATGTAGGCTGTGTAGGTATATGGAGGAGATTAATGAGATGTAGGCTGTGTAGGTACATGTAGGGATTAATGAAATGCAGGCTATGTGGAAATATTGGGGAGATATTTAGGGGGATGGTTGATGAAGAATACTTGATTATATATCCAGGAGGTACCGTTTTAAGAGATGTTAAGAGAGATCTGTATATTGCGGTGGAGTTAACTAGCCGCCCAACCATCCGGGGGGTGTCGCACTTCTAAAGCGAAAGAACAAAAGGATTGGCTGTGAGCCAATGAGAAAGCACCGACGTCATAGCCAAACTGGACAAACGAGTTTCTGACACCGGTTGGATTTAATTATTAAAAATGGCGGACATACCTTAAATTAGGTTATAATATGCTAATTTGCCAAACATTCTTTATATGCACGCTTATGTTCTGTAACGGCTTTGTAATTTATGCTATACCTACAGTTATATATTAAAATACGCGTTCACCTTGTGCATCTTGAGTTACAGTAGCCAGATTAAGCCTTGATTGATGACGTTCGTTTAAGGTTCTCTCTGCCATCTAATATTACATGTTGCAGCGAAAGGATAGTTCAAATTCGTCGACAACGTCCACCGTCTACGAATGCCTACGAGCGAAAACAGCTTCTGGTGTCTTGCCGCCTAAAGCATCTCAATTTGCAATCCGATTGGCTCGTTTGCCGTTGTCGATAAGAGTCGAGACAACGCTGCTCGCGTCATTGTGTCACGCAATGCCTTTCTCAGCTCGCGCTCTGAAAAAACATTTGAATTGACGTTGATATTGTGGTAAAAAGCAAATCGAAATGTGGTTTAGCGTAGTCTTTACTCTTATCGACAACGATACGCGTCATCACAGTGGTCAAAATTTGTTCTGGACTCACGAGGCGCACCCGAGTGAGTCCACAACATTTTGACCACTGTGATGACGCGTATCGTTGTCGATAGGAGTACAGACCGCGCTAAACCACATTCGATTTGTTAAATCGAATACCAGGGTATGTGATTTGCATACCTGAAAGGAAATTCATGACATCCAGATCTAAGGTGTACAACGACAAGCCGCTCCTTTTGTTAAACATTTTTATTAGTCCCCGATAACACAATCGGGAGCCTGTTCACAGTCTCAGTTGGCAGAGATCTTTTATACGAATTTAGAAGACGTCTATGCCACCTTTGCCATGCATGTTCTAATTTGTGTCAAAGCTTTACACCTGCAAATCCTTTTCTGTGCGGCAACGCTTTTATGTCTGTAAAGGATATAACGTGGCTTTTGAATTCCGCAGTTAGGTCTTTATGACGACCATTATTAAGTGGTGCACAAACGTTATCTTTGTGTAGTCTCCAGTTGCTTACACAACTGTCTTCTCGAGCGGTATAAAATGACACCAAACTCTAACGTGTGTTATCATTCAGCCCTTTTGGACGAAAATCGTCCAGACCTTATATGATAGCCGGATTCGGTGTCATATTCCCTTCGACTGATGCACTGCCAAAAATGATCCGTCGACAAAACGGACAAAAATAACACTGAAGCTCATAGTCCTTGGGCAAAGTTTAACTCTTTTCAATTGACTTATTCCTATAATTTGTATCACAATTGTTTGGACCTATAGTACCGTGACATTCTGGAAGATCAAAAACATCAGAGGTCAAGAAATGGACGAAAAAGACCAGAAAATGATGCCACGTCTGCGACGATTTAATGATCTTTTTTAAGACTCTATTTACTATTCACTTTGAATGAATGCTATCCTTCTAGTTCAAAGAACGTTCACTTATCACGGAAATCTAATTGGTAAATCACGATTCACGAGCTTGTAAAATAGCAAATCACGCATCACGTTATGATGTCCCGTCCCGCGTCATGCGGCTACCTTATTATAGCAAATTAACACTTCATGAAATTAATGATGATCATAAACACCCTAAACACCTAGGAAGAGAATTAAGCTATGGACATTACCTCAGTCATATTTTTTTTTTCTGGCTACCGCCGAAAAAAAAAAGCTATTATTATTACAACTATACAAGGTCAATCAAGCATACCCTTAGTAGTAATTCTCAGCGAAATATAACGTAAACAAATTGAGGTGAACTAATGCCATTTTTCTCGGTTACCGCTCCGTAATTTTTATGCAAGCAGAGAGGTACTGTCAATTTCATAGCTCAACTACCGTCTGTGATCAGCGGTACTCCCATTGATTAGTAGGTCAAATCGACAAATTTCCAGTTCCTGATAAATTAAATCAATCAATCAATCAATCATTTTTTATTTCTTAATTTACACGTAACAGTTGGACTGCCCCACGGATAACTAGTGCTAGTCTAGGCGTACCAGTCTATTAATAGTTACAAATGTCTTTTTTTTGTATTAATGAATAGAAAAATAGAAAGTTAGGAAAAAGTGAATAAAATAAAAACAGAAAAAGAGGGAAAAGAATGAGAAAAGAAGTGAGGGGTTATATACGTATATTTTAACTCACTTGAACTGTAAAACTGTTGATAATCCGGTCCACTTTGGATTTTCTCCTTGAATATTCGAAGATTCTCTCCAGCATCTTGAAAATGCAGCTCGTGCATGTGCACAGGTTCTTTAGTCAACGTAAGAAAATGTGTCACGGAAGGGCAAACATGATTGGAATTTACGTCACGGTACAATATAAAAATACAAAAGAGTTTTCCCGGGGTTTAATGCCCTTTCCTGCATGTTTTGTCGAGTCAGTGCACGTAAAGACGAAACTAATGACGTCAAGAGTTTTCCCGGATGCTTAGTAACCAGGCGACATTACTGAGCACGAGACCAAGCACACGTTCCAGAGATTCGATGGCGAGACGATGTGACAAACACGTCCTATCTGATGTGACCAAGGGCAGTTCATTCAGTTCTTCGACGAGAAAATGTCAATTCAAGTAAAAGAGAGAGTTAAAGCCTCTGGAGCTGTTAAAGTGACGGCTAAAAAACACAGATGGTACCTTGGAGGCTTTGCTTCGGCTATGGCAGCCTGTTGTACACATCCGTTGGATCTCCTGAAGGTATCACCATCACTTGACACAATTGCAAGGCGTGGAAATTGCATTGGTCTTCGCTTTCGCCAGTTTGTCTAATGGATCGAACTTACTTAAGTTTGGGTGAAAAAGGCTTGGATAAACTGTAAACGTGAAAACATCGCCTCCATCGTGCGTGTGTTTTTTCAAGTTAATTAACGATGTTACAGTTTTTTCAGTGGCTTAAAACGTGAATTTCAGAAATCCTTTCTAGTCTTTTTGCAACAATGAAATTTTGCGCGACACATCTTAAATCGTTTAAGATATTCGCTGGCCTTGTTAAAACTGGAGGTACAAATAAATACTGCTCTTTTCATTGATAGCCCAGCTGCATATTGTTCAATGGGTTATATATTGCTCAACGATCGACTCACATCGAAATTGCTTTGTTTTGTTTTACTTTTTGCGATCGGACCGCGAATATTGATGTTAATGTTCTTCTGAAAAAGTGTTAATTTTTTACTATTTCGGCTAAAACCCGTCCACGGTTATGTATGAAAACTTCTGGCAAGTCGTCAAAATCCGTATGTTGTTTTCATTCCAAGTTCTCTATTATGTACAACCGTACATGTACAATTGTTTTGGCCTGAGGAAGGTCTTGTTCAGGATTTAATTTATAATTATCTTTGAAATACATATTGACCTAAAGTTCATGAGCATAGTTTGGTGTCTATATTTGGTGCATTGAAGTAGCAGAGAAGTAATTTTTGTCTAAATGTTTCGTCTTTGTCCTATTATGTCTATTGTTCTCCTTTTTGCTTAACTACTGTTAGTTCATTTTCTTTTGAAGCGCCTCTACATTTCTTTCTCTTTCTCTTTCAGGTTCATCTACAAACGCAGCAACAAGTTACACAGAGGCTATCATCCATGGCGGTTCATGTTGTACGGACACAGGGTGTTCTGGCACTCTATAATGGGCTATCAGCTTCTCTTATGAGACAGGTACGTAGATGTGCAGGTCACCATAATTATTATCAGCAGAACTTACTGGCTAACTATCAGATAAATTTGCAATCTTATGTATGATATTGCATACGAAAGGGAGTGTACAAATGGAAAAAAACTGTTGCTCAACATCAGCCTACTCCATAGATTTCAATATCATTAGCTCATTATACACCCTTTCTTCAATGATACACATCTTCTAAAAAGTACATGGCACATATGTATAGCTTAATTTCCTGGTAAACAACCATTCACAGTGCTATCAATCAATTTAAGACCTTCAATTCCATAACTAGTAAAAGTAGGTGTGTCTTGTAAAAGCTTACAAATGTAGACAAGGGTGTTTAAGTAATCTGTTGTCTGTCAGTCTGTGTCTTTCTTTTCCATCAACAGTGATAATCTGTGTACACATAGTTGTGCCTCTTTGATTTCTGTCTGTTTCAGTTTCTGTTGGCAGCATTTTATTAAATAATAAGTCTGAGTAATGGCAAAAAGCCAGGTGGATTCAAAATTCAGGGGACAGTCAGTCACGGTCAATTGGGGGTGCCAACATGTTCACTAATATGTACCATTTTGTTATGAGTGCACCATCTACATGTACATGAAACATAACTGTTTTGTACATGCATACCCCATTGTCGGAAATAAAGAGTGTAATAAGAGTTACATGATCACAACAAAAAGTTAGTTTAAAAAGCTGTTATAGAGGATCTTCTTGGTATATTTTTCAGCTTACATATTCTACAACACGTTATGGATTATATGAAGTGGTATCAGGAGAATTAAGGAAAGGAGATGGTAAGAATTAGTAAGAATTTTATGAGGATTTTCAAAAATTTAATGTAAAATTCAAATAAAGGATTGAATAAAATTTGAATCAGGCCATTTAGATCATGGCAGTTTGGAATATACATGTACCTCACTCAGTGTTATATGGTAATATCTTATACAAATTTTGTTGTATTACAATTTGTATAGCCAAATAACAGTTATTTGTAATTGTGTTTAATTTAAAAACTGAATGCTATGAAATGTGTACCGTCGAGCTACTTGAACAGTTTATGTCTGCCTTCTACTTGCCACTAAGGTAAAAGGGTGCATGCAGACACAGCTGGGGAATCAAGTTGTACTGAGAGACACAATGTTGCATAAGATGCTTAGCTATCAGTTATATTTCTGATGCAATAATTATTAATTATTACAACCAGTACATGTTGATTAGAGCCATTTTCAATTGAGTGGCAAAAGTATTAGGCAATTACTTTGGTTTTATTATGATTTGAGATTGGTTGAGTAGTCTAATTGGTAAGTAGTTGGTTTGGTTTTAGTTTAACAATCAATTGAAAACTGCTCTAACACTTAGTTTAGATTTAACTACTTGGGAAGGAATCTTTACTACCATTATCAGTTGAGTAAGGCACAACAGAAGTTTGGTGACGAAGTTTCGGCCTTAAAATTACCGTGTTGTCACAGGCAACTTACCTCGTTTCTATTGGTAGCAATATCAACAGCCATGCGTCATGTACAATTTCGCGTGCTTTGCTGCCAATGACGTCAAAGGCCGACAAGTTGCCACTGGAAACAAAGCCAGTTGCCCGTGACAACAACACGACTTTCACGTTAAAACATGGTGACCAAACTTTTGTTGTGCCTTACTCAACTGATAATTGTAGTAAATAACAGAACAAGTTTATGTTTAAACTGAAAATTAATGCCACTAGTGACAAGTGTAGAGTAGAGAGCAATCAATCGTATCATGTATATTTTCTCTTAAATTGTTCATTTTGTTTGTTTTTAGAGCCACTACCATTTTACCAGAAAATTGCTATAGGAGCAGTATCTGGTGAGTAGCCAGCAATAATGTTAAACATGACAAAGGAAAAGTCTCAACAAATTAAAATTGAAAGCGTGGGAAGGTTTTTCATACTTTCGTTTCAGCAGAGGTATTTTGGTTTACCTATATTTTGTACTTTCCTTTGATAATAATCTCAATATAAATTATATAAATGTTTGAGTTAAACGCATCTATATTAAGCTTCCTGTCTGGATTGAACCTAGGTGTACTTACTTTCAATATTGTGAGACAAGTGTATAAATGGTCTTTTTTCATATTGTTAACAGGTTTCCTGGGTGGAATCGTAGGAAATCCTGCAGATATGGTCAATGTGAGGTAGGGGCTAAGAGCTGCATTAAAGTTTTAAGACTGTGCAATGTAATTTGTTACTTACCAGACACAATTTACTCCTAAGCCTGTTACCCCCTCAGCCCCTTCCCCTGCTGCCACCAAAACAAAATAGGCATATGGACCCATTAGGGTGTCACTATGGTGATACAATTATAAGAGAACCTCTGATTACTCTGCCAAAATCAAAGGAAATAATTAATGTTCTTGCAATACTAAGGGAAAACATTTTTTTTTTAGGATGCAGAATGATGTTAAAACACTTGATGTAGCACTGAGGAGAAAGTAAGTTGTTATTAAAGTTTTCTGAAAGTTTCTAAACAGAGTTCTGAAGTTCAGTGACCTATGGTTACCTTCAGTTATTGAATTGGTACACAGTGTGGCTAAATGTTGTAAATAGCACTCACTTGTGTAAGTTTACCCAATGCATATACTCTTGTGTTTTTCAGTTATAAGCATGTGTTTGATGGTCTCTACAGAACAGCAACAGAAGGTATGTGCCATGTCAACAAAATTTAACTGCTGAGATACTATAAAATATATATTTATCTAATTAATGTTCAATCTGTAGCACTGGACAATTTTTGGTAATATTTTTTGTTTATATTATTATTTTATTTATTTATTTCATTACTTATGGCTTGTTTTGACAGAGGGTGTGTCCACATGGATGAGAGGTGTCACAATGACCTCATCCAGAGCTCTCCTTATGACAGTGGCACAGGTAAGCTTTACCAAAAACTATCATGGCTAATTCTCATTTGTCTTTCTGTACATCTTTCAGCTTTTCTGCAACTTTTGCAGTAGGCAAACTTTGCACTTCATCAACTGTTATTTTTAATCAATACTGGGAATATTTTCTATTGTTAGTGATGTCCTAATTAACAAGTAGACTATGAGCCCAAGTTTTCTGTGAGCAATATAATGAACAGGGCATTGCAGAGTTGACTATCACTCATAGAAAACATGGGCAAATAGTCCATTGTAATTGTTTTAGTGGACACGTAAAAAAGTGTACAATTTTGTGGGGTTTCTTTAAGCCTTAACTTAAAAATAATTTTCATTTTCAAGAACAGCACAATCACCATTGTTGTCTATCAATCAGCAGGTAGAAAATGATGAGAGAACCAATCAGATTCGTGAATTAACCACTAGAACACAGCTGACTGGCTACTGAAGTGAAATAGAAATTGAATGATATTTTATGTTCGTTGTTTTCATGTAATATTAGATAATAAAGATTTTCACATTTTTCCCCATATTAGGTTGCTTGTTATGACCAAGCTAAGCAGTTGTTACTTGCATCAGGGTAAGATAGTTTTACCGTTATTGGGTATAATTGTTGTCTGCATGCATAATAGATTTCCTTAAACTGGCACTAATTCTATCAATCTAAAACCATCAGGTTATTAAACGTTTGGAAATAGTCACTTGGTTCTGCTAATGCTGCTTATCAACGCAAACACTTCCCTTGACTGTAGGGACAGAAGAAATGAAACAGTCTGATATTTTAATAGCACTGTTATCACATCCATTGGAATGCAGTACTGTTACAGTAATAGTCATTTACTTGCGATGTGATACTTTTGCTGTTTTGCCAACATAGTAAGGATTGTTGACATTTCAGCAGGAGCACAGCTTCTGTTCAGTTTTTTTGAGGTTGCTAAAGAAAAAAAGAAAAGTAGGATCAATTACATGTAGATGCGTCTATCCTGACTAGAGTTCCATGTGATATTATTGCAGCTTTTATATTCACAAATGCTGTTTTAAAAGTAACATCAGTTGGTCAGGTAATAAGCAATCTGACTGACTAATTTGTTTATCATTTTACAGATATTTCAAAGATAACATTATTACCCACTTCACTGCAAGTTTTATAGCGGTAAGATGAATGTAATTAAAACTGTGTTAATTACTTTGGTGTAGTAAGCTATAATTACATGTAGTTTTATGATATGGCATCATTAGTAGATAATAGTATGAATGCTAGCCCAATTCACATAAACTAAGTTTAATGATCAAGAAACTTGAGTTCTGGTTAGGACTTTTTAAGTTTGATTCTATGTTATTTTCCTGAAGAGTATTTATTGTAAGTTGTATTGAGTATTTATCTTAGTTTACATTTATGTTCATTTAGGGTACAATAGCCACTGGCATTACACAGCCTGTTGATGTAATGAAGACAAGACTTATGGAAGCAAAACCAGGACAGTATAAGGTAAAGCAATTACTGCAAGTACATTGAAATATATTAAACAAGTATCGATTGTTTCAAAACCAGCTGTCATTAGGTTCATTGGTTAATACTCAACTGGTAAATCCTTTGCAGAGTGTGGCACATTGCATACTGTTCACAGCAAGGCTTGGACCCATGGGATTTTACAAGGTAAGTACTTAAGTCTTACTTAAGAAATAGAAAACATGTACAGCATTTATATCAAGTTATAGAGAAACAAGAAATGCTGTGGGAACACAAGGCAACAAGCAAGTGTTTCCACAGCTGTTTCAAGTTCTCCCAAACGTCTACTCCTGTTTCTATAACTCGATAGAAACACGGAGAACATTCTTTTCTATTATGTTTAGAAAACAACTTTCTCTTTGCTTGTGCCATCATTGTATCATCAGCTTGTGCTAGTTCAGTGTTCCTATTGAGTTATAGAAACCTGATTTTTAACCACTCAGGGCGTATAATTTCTTGGGGCTGTTTTCTAATAGCTAATCACTTATAAACTCTATTATACATCCCCTTTGCAGATGAGCACCAGCCTTTAATTTTCTTCATACACTTCCAGACATCAGTGTTCTACTGTACTAATACCTTTGGGTATGCTTCACCATTGTCTTGTACTTTGTCATTAGGGATTCATCCCAGCTTGGGTGCGTTTAGCTCCTCACACTATTCTAACATGGATCTTCCTGGAGCAACTAAGAGTGTTCTTCCCAATAAAGCAGCGAGAGTGACTTAGTTAGCCTTACAGAGAATAATAATATATTAATGTCAAACCTACAGTATTGTGTGTAAAATTGGTCTTTTAGTCTACTTAGGAAAAATCAATTCAGGTTGTGTAAAAAATAGGTATAAATTATTTAAGTGTTTTGACACGAGCTATTAACCATATATATATGACGATGTATGGGTTAAAACTGATTCAAAAAATATAAGAATCATTTTATGTTGATATTCCTTTTGAAGGTTTCCATAGGGACATTCAAATACAGTGTCTTTTAAGTACTTTACAGTGATTGTTAATAACATAGGTAAATTCAGTTAACTGCAGACCTCTTGAAGAAGCTCGTTGTTGCAGTCTAAGTTAGATGTATAAAAATAGCTTGTTATCATTAGACCGTCTATGTTGTTTCAGTGTATTACCTTTAGCTGTAACTAGCGCTTACCATAGTATATATGCAGTAGATGTAACATCAGACAAGAGAAGGAGTCAGATCTTATTTAGATTTTATAGTAATTGAGAATGTATTTTTGGTCTGATAAATTGCTTTGAGTGATGAAAACGTAGACAGTAGCTAGTCTGTAATGGTGATGAAGACAAACAAATTATTGTAGTGTTCCAAAGAGCATTTTTTGGCGATTGTTGCAAAGCAGTACGTAACAAGACCTCCAGAAACGGCTACCATGGAGACTACAAACAGAAACGAATTTATCTGTAATGAAAATAATAAATTATTGACTAAAACAATTATATGAAATACTAAGCAGGTATCACGGAAAACAATTATGAGAAGTTTATTAAGATTAAGTATGGTTATTTTTATTTTCTTACCGACGTATCTAAAGACGTACCCACTTTCATTCAGAACTTTTCAGTTTGTAAGTGAAACCACATGGAAATTAATTTTAAAAACAAAAATCAGAGATATCCAGCCGTTTTCAACATCAATAAATATGTCAGAATTAAACTTAATTCATTTTTTTGTTGTCGTGTCTTTCACTGTAACATACAAATGCATTGTGATGCAAAGGAGCAAAAGGAGACCGGGTCGTCCCACACAAACCCTAACCCTGTTACTGAAGTCCACTCCGAGTAAAAACACGACCTAGTTGAATTTTCTCTCCGACCTTTAGTCCGTATTATCGATTTTCTTTAAAGTATTAAGCAGATTCATTAAACAAATCTTTGAGCTGTGTTAAAAGCTTTCTTAACGTTTACCTGAAGGACTCCTTAGCCGTGCTAGAAAAGATGGTTCGACCTTCAGTTCAGAGCAGTGCGCCAAGACCATGGAGTCCAGATTTCCAGTGAATTCATCAGGGGTCGGGTGAAAATGCATGTAACACATTTCATTTCAAACAACTTACGCTATTAATCATTGGAAACAAACCGATGAAGCCCACTTTATATGTAGGTACTGAGACCTTTTTCTCGATCGTTGTACTCCATGCACTCGCTTCGTGCAGGCTCGACGCGGGTCGGCGCGTCAGAAAAGCGCGGGAAAATACTTGCTAGTAAAAATAGAACTGTAACCAGGATAAGACATATTGGAACAAAAACGCTCTCTAGTTAAAAATATATTGAAAACATAAGCTTTCGGCTATCAGTCTATAGCCTTTCACGAATGAAAAATGAACTTTTTCATTCGTGAAAGGCTATAGACTGATAGCCGAAAACTTATGTTTTCAATATATTTTTAACCAGAGAGCGTTTTTATTCCAAAATACTTGCTGTTGATTGGCTCTCTAGCTCTACGTTTTCCACTGCCTCGTCTTCCTCTGTTTAGTGGAAGCAGATCAAAGCTTGCAAGCTTCTAGTAGAAGGGAAACCTAAATAACTTGAAACAAAGACATGGACCCTGTGCTTGAATCGAAAGAGAAAGGCAAAGTGACATCTCCCTGTAAGTTTATTAATTAGACACGTTTACACTAAACGTATTAAAACGCTCTTTTTTCGAGACTTACAGTTGAAGAAACTGAGCAAATAGCAACTAAGCTTATGAAATCAGAAACTGAACACACATTTAGCCAGCCTCACCCAGTTTATTCGCTCTTGGCGCTCTACCTTTCATAACTGTCAAAATATTTGCTCCTTTTTTGATACATTTGTCTAACAAATGGATTCTTTACCATAAACATCACCCGTGAGCCAACAGTAAAAATTCTACAGTGCTCGTCATTCTCAATGAAGCTTCGTTCAAAAACAATCAAACGAACCTTTGATTTCTGGATACTTTTAAATTTATTTTACAGAAACAAGCTTAAATAAAGCCTCTCGCTAAAAGAGTTTGACCCTGACTAATCAAATTTCCCCTTAAGAATAATGAAAATCCACTCAACGTAACATCTTGACGTATTAACTCTTTTCAACACCAAACAAGATGTATGGCAACCAGTGCCGAAAACAGTATTTAAGAGACTGATATCTATGTAGTGGAAAGTTCGGTTGACTCCGGTAGATTCCCAAATGGGCCAGGCGACACTCAAACACGATACACATTCAGCAATGAGTCCAGCTCGATACTACGCCTATATACGAACCAGTCGCATGTTTAGTCCTTCAAATTTAAAAAGTTCACAAAAGAACTTCCCGATCACTCTTGATCACTTACTTGAGTGTTTCCTTGGCCCCTTTTATAGTATCTAGTCCCTCGCACAGAGATTATTTAATGCAAATTCTATATATATGGGCTATACTTACTTGTAACTTTTAATCTATCTGCTTAGGTCTTTGAAAAGTCCGTCGAACTACTTCAGTTGAGTTTTGGGGTTGAATAAAACCTTTAGTTTCTACGTG
The DNA here is from genome assembly GCF_964199315.1 of Orbicella franksi. Classification (NCBI taxonomy): domain Eukaryota; kingdom Metazoa; phylum Cnidaria; class Anthozoa; order Scleractinia; family Merulinidae; genus Orbicella; species Orbicella franksi. The sequence goes on along the minus strand of NC_138150.1, from coordinate 26,961,004 downwards.
CGACTGCAAAAAAAATCATTTTCAGTAAGTGACACAAGGTACCCACCACTGTCAATTCTTTCCACACGTTCTCACTGATCCCGGCAGTGAGCAGAAGGTTTACTTCATTTGAACCTTCAAGTTACCTGGCCCCGCTCCCACGAGTTGCCTGCAGCTCAGTGGTAGAACGACCCAACAGTGTGTGGAATGAAGGTCATAGCCATTAGTTCCCCTCCTGTTATGAAGTCGAAATTGTCCTTCAGAGTAGCTTGTGTCACTGACAGGTTAAGAAATCCTTCAGTTTGCCGTTTCTCCACTGCACGTGCTTACTACGAAAACACCGGCACTGTAACTACGAAAACACTTCAGCGACGGTTGTCCACTAACTTGCTTTTCTGTACTGTACAGTAAGATTTGCATACATGATTAATTCATTAGTTGCATTTAACACTGTTATAAACAGCCAAGTACCTAGACAAAGAATTCATCGGTGTGACGAGCCTCTTGCAGGCGAAGCGTTTGTACATTAACATTCACATCAGGGCCACTGTTCACTGGTGCTGACCGTTCGCTATCACGTTGACTTCTCAAGTTTCCAGTGAAGCCTGATTTGTCATAGATGAGTTCGCCTGTACCACTGTCCCTAGGTTCCCATTTTGTATCAGCGACATCGCAATCTTCGTCGTTATCCTGAAATCCCTCAAATGACAGTTGTGATATTCGCCGAGGATTTGCACCGACCGCACTGTCCGCAATTGAGTCAGTCATTCCTCCTCTGTGACTCTGCGAGCTGTCTGAAACCAAAGGAATGTTTCCTTTTCTCGCGATAGAACTGGAATTCGATGCGGAGCACTGTTCAAGAGTTCCATTACCACTGTCCGTACTTTCTAGCGTTCCAGATCTCTCATTGGGTATCTCAAGATCAGTCAAACTTGTGCGCCTTTCATTATTCAAATGGGTGTTATCAGAGTTCTCTGGTTTACTTGTAACGACGTCTATTGGGCGTGCATAACCCGAACTCGTTTCAGATATCACGCTGTCTCTGCTGTTATCAGGAAGAAGTTCCAGATATGTGTGAGTACTGGCTCGCTTGACGTTTTCATCTTCTTTTTTGTCTGAGCTTGTTTCTGGCATTGCGTTGTCTCTACTGTTATCAGGAAGAATTTCCAAATATGTATGAGTGCTAGCCCGCTTGTCATCTTGTTTATCGCCTGAGTTTGCTTCTGATATTACACTCTCTCTACCACTGTCAGGGAGAACTTCCAGATATGTGTGAGTACTAGCTCGCTTTGCATCGTCACAGTCTCTAAGATCCTTGCAAGTACCTATACTTGAAGCAGAATTCTCCTTCTCCAAAACCTCACCACTGTAGTCGCTGTCTGTATCTAATGAAGGGCGATACTGAGAAGTGACCAATCCTGGAATTTGACTGATTCGTACTGAAGCATAGGGTGATGCAGGGTCACTGTCAGGCTCAAGAAGGCCAGATGACACCCCGCTATCTCTCACATCACTTTCACGGTTTGAATAGCGCTGATCAGATCCATTAAAACTCCCAGTCTTCGATCTTTCATCTTCGCTGACACTGGCGTAAGGATGATCCTCGTCGCCATCATCTAAAGGTGTGTCACTATCAATGGGACTCCCAGACATGGTGCTGGCTCTTCCATTGCTTTCGTGACTCGAGGGCGGTTTTTCGTCACTGCTCACACTAGCATATGATGGGTCTTTAGTATTGTTATTCTCTCCCAGCTGGCTACCGTGTACACTTTCGTAGGAGTGGTAGATATCGACATCAAAAGCTGTCCAGTTTATGTCTCTAAGGAGAAGAAGAGTGTCCAACGACTTGGAATGCCTGTGACACAGGTTGGTTTTCCTGAAGTGACTCACGTCGATTGTCGCCGATTTATCTCGGACGTCCACGGAATTCTTCCTTGGTGGTGGTACAGGCGGCTGCGATATTGATCCACTGATTATCTTGTTAAACGTTCCTCCAAAGCTCGACGATTTTACCAACACTGGATGTGTTCGTATGGGAGGTGACTTGTGATGGGATGGAAACGTCTTGACTTTTCCTCTGCTGTTTGGCAGCGCTTCAAAGAAACGGAGACGGTCAAGACTCTTTGAGAAGCGTTTACTCGGAGCGGGAGGAAGAGGTCTATTCTGGAATATGTTAGATACACTTTTCGTTCGAGAACCCAGAGTTAAAGATCTCATCTCCCTTTCAAATTCGTCAGGAGAAGGCGATCCACTGATCATTGGTTTCAAGGAACCGCTCTTGCCCAAGTTTTGACTGGATAATAAAACTGCAGGTACAGCATGGCCATTTACATTCCTACCTTCAAAGAGATCACCTGCCAAGTAGATTATAACGCTGATGCTTAATTTGTGGGTACGTAAGCCAGATAGTAAGAAAAATTTGCAAACTTTTGGCAATAGCCAAAAGCAGCCAGTTATAACTAAGTAAATGTAATCTGATTGCGCTATAAGTGGGTTCCAGTTGCACTGTCTTGTGTATTGCAGTCTTGCTATAATCACCTGCATACAATTAGTTCAATTTTAAGAGGCTACGTTCTTATTTATCAATATTCTAACATGGCTCCGAAGACTTCAAGACAAATTTCTATATTTGGTGATGTCCTCTCTGTATCCATGTCTCTTTTGGGAATTGAGAGACCTAGGAAACATAACAAATTTGCAATTCTGTCCCGAAAGCCTCGGAGCTATGTTAGAATATTGATATATCGCACGTGGCCTATTACACTTTTATCTCATTTCAGACAAATATTACAAAAATTCTATGAAGCCGTTGCGTATTTCAAGCACTGTGTCAACTAGAGTTCGCTCCATAAAAGAACCATTAGAGCTTTGGAGCTACTTAAAAGCTTTATACTGTACTGCAAATATTTCGGACGCATTTTTTGTCCGCAATTAAAATCGTCCAAAATTTTCTGCAAGTAATGTACATTCAACTATAAAAAATTGCGACAAAATATTTCTAAGCATATTGAGAAAGTTAAAAATTTTGTTTAAAAACGACGACGTTTCCACGTTGAGTTAACGTCATTATCAAGTCAAAATGATAGTTGATAAAAAATGTATAAATAGTCAGTAAAACAATAGTTCAATGGATGTGTTAAAATGTTTAAAGTTAAACAAAGAGTTTCGCACGGATGGAGTCAGTTTGCGTGTTCAAGCTTGGATTCCGTTCCTTTATGCAAAGCATCATAGACGAGGCAATCAAATTTCCCTTGGCACTTTCGGAGAATTCGAAACTGGCTTTCGTTGAGGAGGCTTATGTCCCCGTGGGCTTCCAAAAGGTGTTTTCCAATCGCCGAGTTTTTATGTTCAGCAATGCGTTGGTGGAGGTGTCGGGCTGTGTAGCCGACATAATCTGCATCGAACAGATCACATGGAAATAAATACACCACGCATTGTTGATTTACGATCGGAGGCTTGATTTCTTTGGGCTTAAGATCTTGTTCCAGTTTCTTACTAATAAATACTGTTTGTAGGGTAGTGCCAATCTTGTGGTTGAGATCGCGCATTTGCCTTCTAACCGCGTTAGCTGATGTTTGATCCTTGAAGGAAGGACTAACTCGCAAGACACGGCCGTCTTCCACTTGTCTTTCACGTACACCGGATGAAAGGTTCAGGATAAATTTGTTAATGGTGGAATTAATGGTCGTTATCGGATAATCAAGTCGAGTAAAGATGGAGCGAAGTCTAATGCATTCTTGATTGAAAGCTTCAGTTGTAGAAGATAGGGCATATGCACGATGAATCATTGTTTTGAGCAAGCAATGTTAGTAGCGTCTATCCGTGTGGCTTTGGAAATGCAACAGCAAGCCAGTGTTAGTCGGTTTTCTGTACACTTGTGTTTCAATCTTTGTTCCGTTCTTGATTATTTCATAAAAACTCGGCGATTGGAAAACACCTTTTGGAAGCCCAGGGGGACATAAGCCTCCTCAACGAAAGCCAGTTTCGAATTCTCCGAAAGTGCCAAGGGAAATTTGATTGCCTCGTCTATGAGATGCTCTGCATAAAGGAACGGAATCCAAGCTTGAACACGCAAACTGACTCCATCCGTGCGAAACTCTTTGTTTAACTTTAAACATTTTAACACATTCATTGAACTATTGTTTTACTGACTATACATTTTTTATCAACTATCATTTTGACTTGATAATGACGTTAGCTCAACGTGGAAATGTCGTCGTTTTTTAACAACATTTTTAACTTTCTCAATATGCTTAGAAATACTTTATCGTAATTTTTTACAGTTAAATGTTTAGAAAAATCGCTTCTTATTCGTAATGTACATTCATAAATTATATTCAGCAGTAGCTTTATGGCCACAAAGAATAATTATTATCAAACAAGCAGTTTGAAAACAGCTTTCTCACATTCTTTGTTTCTTTGAAAGGGTTTTTGATTCATTCTTATCTGATATATTAAAACAATTATTAATTAATTTTAGTCAGTTAACTGAATAAAAACAAAATATGTTTCTTGTACCTTCACTCAAGGTGCTGGTCACTTCATCATTGACTGAGCTATAAATATGATCTCTTCTGCCAGTTCTGGGAAGTGTGTTGCCTTGAAGTCCATCCCTCTTTCTTGACTTCTTGTTTCTAGTAAACCTTACAGCCTCCTTACATTCATCAGTTTTGGGTGCAATACGCTTTGTTCCGATGTACACCCGTTGATGCCCAAGTGAGTCCAATGGAATCTCATATATTTGGAGTTCCGGAGTTCCTGGCTCCTGGTTAGCTTCACGAAGAAACAAAGAAACTGTAAGTTTCAAAGAAAGTAGCTGCACATGACAATAGTGGGATAAAACTTCAATCTGTTAATAATTGATTAGGACTTAGTAAACACGTAACTCTTTCCCACTCCTGCTCCCCTTCCCCTTTGCGCCCCCACCCCCCCCCCGCCCCGCCCCCCCCCCCCCACTCCCAAATGAAGTTAACATCTCCTACAATCATTTTCATGTGTGTTCTACTGAGTCCTTGTTTTGGATTTAACCACCTGTCATTTTGCCAATCCCACATTTAAATGCCTTTTGAAATGGAATAAGAAATACTCTGTTACCGTATATTATTATAAACTCTTGATAACTAATGGAAACGTCTGCAATGCACTAATTCTTAACTTACTTGCCAAATTATCAAGAAGAAATTCAGATTCCCTGTAATAAAGAAAAAGCAGCAAATGGTAAGTAAAATTAAATTACAGTAACTTGTGCAGTATTCTACAAATTCATTTCTTACGTGTAATGGCAATGGGGTTTCACTCTCTCGTTTACATTTCAAATTATCTAAAAACTTACATCAAAGACTTTTAGTTTACACAATAGGTTTTACAAAACAATCACTTCTGGTATGAAATTTGAGAATGGCTCTAACTAATCACAGGCCTTTGGCAGTTAGCACTGTTACAAAGTTACTTCCTCTTGCCGTTTAGAGTGGCCACCTTTTATTTGTTCAGCAGCATTTTATCATTAACAGGGGTTAGTGTAGACGACAGAAGATCAGGATTAAAATATCAAATTTCCTCCCAATTCTCATATTTAGTACCTCTCCTACACCACACCCCCAAAATAATAGGCAGTGCTGAATCCCTTCCCTTAATCCCTTCCCTTAACCCCTCCACACCCAGAGTCAAATCACCCATCTGTCAACTAAAATATAAATAATATTATTGCATTTTTTACAATTACCCATTCACAATTTGATAGTACATCCCTGTAAATAGTAGTGTCAACATTTTGATGATGTATAGTGGTTTTCATGTTTACATAACTTCCTCTGATAACTGATAATGTGTGTAAAAATATTTTTAACAATATTCACCTTGTGAAAGCAGGGCTTAGCTCCAGCTCATTGTCATCCCAAACCATATATGAGCCATGGTTTTTCCTACAGAAATAAAAGTGACAAAGGGATGAGAAATGAGGGTAAGAAAAAATGTTAAGAACTGTGATGTGCTAAAGGATGGAAACAAATCTAAAGGGGATCAATAATAACACATAATATGGAGCATTGTCAGTGTTAAAAATATACAATAATAGTAAAAGAGTTATCAAATTTAAAGAAAAAATATGACTGTACTCTATCAAACCAAAAAGGACTCTCTAAAAAAATATGAGACCATTTCTAGGATTATTTGTAAAATCATCATATAAAGAGATACAGACAAGATTAAGAACATAACTCAAACAAAACTCTCATTCTGAGTTGCCTTAAGTGACAGTGAATTTACAAACTTTATTTCTATGAATATTGATGAATAAAAATTAAGGCAAACACAGCTACGCAAACTTACCATCTGTCCAGCTTTGCATAAACAACACACGCTATTATAGCAATAATAAAGATGAGTCCAACACCAATGAGGATATAAACCCAGAAAGGAATATCAGCTGAAGAAAGAAAATGCAGAAAAAGCCTTATGTCCTGCACACTATAAAATTAATATGATCCTAGTGAACACAGTACAGTACAACCCTACTGAAATGCAATATGCAAAGAGAAAAAAATAACATTAAAAAAAAAAACAGGAAGCAGCAATTGATTAGTTTGGGTGGTTCTGGGTGGTGGTCAACAATATCCTGTGTGCTTAATGTTAATTGCATGTGAGTACACGGAAAGATTTACACAAATGAAGTATGTAAGCTGGCTATCTGACTAACTTTTCTGAAATTTAAGCAACATTGCATAAGTCAAGAGCCATGTCAATTCTTAAAAGTTAAAAAAGTTTGCTGAAAAAAAAGTTGTTGGAATATTGCATTAACTTTGCCACGGAGCATACAAATCCTAAACTAGGAGTCAGTTTTTGTTTCTGAAATCCCCCATGTACAGACCTAAGTTCAGATAACTTTTTTGTATGCTAAGAGAGAGTCTAACAAATCCTTTTAAGTTTTCAAACTGGCTTCCAAACCACGATAAAATCTCTCCCTTAAAAACATTCATGGTCTCTAGTCAGTCTTACTAATTACATCACGATCTCCACCTAGTTCCCATTACCATTTTGAAAAATAATGTATTTACTGATAAGGTCTGTTCTGTCAATAATGCGAAGGGTTTTGCAAAGGGTTGCATAATTCTCCTAGGTAGTGTATTTCTCTCTTGAGTAGTCAGGGGAATACTCATAGAGTGAACATGGAACTGGTGCAAGCAAATGATTGATGTAATGTTTCAAGTGACTTGGCTTGCAAAACGATGTTACACTTCGCCTCATTATAAATCCCTCTTTCAAAGCCAGGTTAGTCATCTCAACCCTTTATATATTTGTGGCTTAATATTTCATGGTGTTACCAGGAAATATCCATCAACACCCACCACAGAGGGTTTGTTTCATGTGTTCCCTTAATATTTTTTGGCCTTCAAGACCCTGGAAGTTTCAGTGACCATCTGTGATATTGGTCTGGATATTTTTTCAGGAACTATACTCATTACCTCCATCATCAATTCGGTTCGCAGGAGATGAAACTACCCTAACAACTGACTTGGTACTTTCTGGTTTCTCCGAGACACTATTTTCATCCTTTGTTGGAGTAATAGGGGCTGACGATCCTTTTCCTGCATTCACCAGAATTCTTCCTGTCGTCCTTGTCGTTAACCCGTGAGTTGTTGGTGCATGGGTAGAATTTAATGCAGCTGGATTACTAGAGGTGTTAGTTGCATTTGTTAGTGCCAACTGATTACCAACTCCATTGTTTGATGTTAGACTTGATGCATTGCTGGACAATGCTGATGAATTACTGCCTGTGAAAAAAATAAATCACAAGAAATTTAGTTATAATAAAATTGATTATCATTCAATGAATTTTTTCTTCCTTTTCATTGACTGAGAGCCCACCACGTGACCTACAAATAACTGGCAGCCTACCAATAATGTCCTGCTCATGCATAACAGCACCTAAATGTGCTTTGCTGCAATTAATTTTCTGCTCATGTGTAATCACTACCATGCTCTTGTGTGAAAAACGGCAGATTACTTCCCTGAGCTGTGACAAGAGAGTGGTTTAAATATGAAAACAAACTTGGTGATCAAATGATAAAATTTATTATTGAACTTGGTTACCACAAAACATCCGGATTTGCCATTGCCGTACAGATCTATTCTTTATCTCAGCCTTTGGCTTTGGAAAATAATTGATCTGCTTGCCACTGACAAATGAGGATATATATTTCACTCCACCTTGTCCAATAATTGTTAATAATTAGTACTGGTAGTTAAAGTGATTTAGAACATGACAGAAGATAGATGTTTAAGGTGGATTCCGCCCAAAGTTCGAACAATAAGTGCAAAAAATCTACTAAGTACTAAAAATCTACTCTCAGCAGAATAACTTTTTGAATACTATTTAAAACATCTGACTGTAATTCGTTTCTCTAGATGACCCCACAATTAAATCCCCAAGCTTTCTCAAAAAATTTAATGTAACACCCAGTAAGAATGCTATGTGTGTTATAATTGTGTTTTCAACTAACACAAAATGTCCGTTTTAATTGAAATATAGAAAACTTCAAGTTCAATTTTCGCTTGCAGGGCCTGTGAGCTTGAGAGCTCAAGTCTCTATAAAACCTTCTTACCTTTATTCAAAATATTACCATGCTATGAGGTTGTTTTTAGTAACTTTATTTTTGCCATTATTGCTTGAATGTTCTGTGGAAATCATCTTAAAAACTTTATTAAACGATATTATCTTCAGTGTCTGAGTGCCTTGAAGCATTTTGTTCAATAAGAGAAAATTCAGGGTGGTGGTTGGTTTTTTCACATGATAAAGTTACCATGGCAACTACTTTTATCCAACACAGTAAATAATTTGAATCAAAAAGTGTGAGTACACAAAAATATATAGGGTAAACTGTTTGTCATCTATCAAGTCCAGCAACCCAAGTAAGATATGGAAAGATTTCTTCAAAGCAGCAACAACCTGATCACTTGTTGTTGAAAGGCTCTCCCCCCTGAAAAACTGGACCTCTGAGAAAATAGTCAATTTAATGCGTAATTTTACTACTAATGGCATTCATCAGGTAACAGTTAATTAACACAGGAATAAATACTTTTAAATTTGATAAACATATAATTTTCTGATTTATAATAAATAATCAAATGCATTTATAACATGTCAATTGTTCCATACTAGAAATATCAAATAAATGAAGCAATTCTTCATAGTGCCCAATTACCACAATGAAGAGGTCCTTATTTCAAATTACTCTAACTTGAGAACTTGTGGTTCACAAAAGCTTCCGTAATCAATTTCAAAAATACGTTAGAGTGTAACAACGTCCATGATGTTCTTTTTAATTAACACACGCAATTTGCTGAACTAAGCGTATATAAGATGCATAATTTTAAAAAAAAACAGCCTAAACAAAATAAAATTTTGGCAACATGACATTGAAATTTAAGATAAGCATCTTATTCTTATCAACAAACATCTTTCGTTTTTAACAGGCTAAGGTCGTTTCGGACGTGACAAAGGAACCGGAAAAGTGGGCTACAAAACAGTGCTAAGTTGGAAGGTTGCCAGTCATAGACACAAGACTATCCAAAATAAATGAAAACTCCGAGTGTTTCAATCAAATGAGATAGTTGCTCCTCACAATTTAAGCAGCTTTCGACGATAATTTGTTAATACTGGCAGACCATCACCTCTTCACTCATTACGTAAAACATCAATATGGCAACATTCACACATGTGTAAACAACGTTCCTCTGAAATAAATGTACAAGATGTATTTTCGCCTCTGAATGAAACTTTGTGCTTACAGAATGTAAAAACATAATGTTTGTGTGTTTCCTAATCTAGAAATATTGGCATCTTCGAAACGCGGAAAAGGAAAGAAAATCTTTAAGACTAATCCGATCGATAGGATTAGAAAAATCGACCGTGTCCACAAATGAACGAAAATTCAAAACCGAATTAAGCAGGTCGATAGGCCATTGTGCAAAAATCGTATCTTAAATTTTGTCGAATATCTCAATAGAAATCGTAGAATAGCGATGCTGAGTCAAAATTCATCCCACTATCTATATTACCAAGTGCCCTACATTAAAATATTCCCACCTGTTGTATGAAAAGTGTCAAATACGTGGGCCAAATTTATCAACAACGAGCGCCCCTCGACTCGTCGGCCTCTCTTACTTCAATAAAAGTTGTTTTTCTTTGCAAACAGCCGGTAAGCCTCACAAACTATCGACTGTTTAGATACATAAAAACAACTGCTTACCTTCACCGATTAAGGGCTTCCAGAGAAATAACAGCTGAAAACCAGCCATATAGAGAAGCAATGTCGCCATAACGATTCTACAGAATAATTTTCCAAGCTTTAGTGAAAACCGCAGTTTCCTTGCGCTCAAGTGAAAACTTTCCACGTGAACAAGTCTTCATCCATAACTGCTACAATCCTTGCATGTAACATAACGCATGGCTATAGGGAAATGTCTGTTGTAACGTACGATGAAGACTCCAGTGAAATCTGTCACAAAAGAGTCAACAAATGAGTCTTTTGGCCGCGGTCATCGTCTCCGGAGGAAATCTTATTACTCTTTGGGGGGGTATGCGAACCTTCTGTTTAAATAATTGACAGTCGAAGGCTTTAAGGTTCGGTAGTTTCCATTATCCCTCCTCAAACGAGCGTATAAAGGCGATGTTGTTTACACCCAGAGACAACCTTGCCTTCGAAGCAGAAGTTCTAAACACTCGACGGATACTGGACAACAACCCCGCAACACCAACCGGAAGCTGTACAAAACTTTCCCAGCCGGGGTCTTCTGGGCTCGGATTACAAAAATGTGACGTATTTCCGGGGCAGTTGTTCGAGCGACAGGAAACGAGAATGTTTTGGAGAGCAACAAGGGTGAAAAAGATAAAGTGTGGAAGTATAAGGCAACGTTACTTTTTGTGATAAGAATTTTCTCGAGATCTAGAATCGGTTATGATTTTTTTGATGTTAAACTGGCCCTCCAGACTCCTGCTGGTAAAACCTATGAAACAGGCATGCCGCTGACCCAAACGTACGCACGCCCACTTTGTAAATACCAATATGGCGGAAATTTCGTGAAACGTCTGAGAGAAAGAGTACTTGATACTCTTCTTTGAAGGTTTTTGATAGGTTGGGACCAAGCGATAATCACTAATTTGATAATGAAGAAACAGTTTTATCGCGTGAAGCAGCTGGCCGATCAGAGAGTTGGAAGGTAATAAGCAATAGCACTTCATAAACACAGAACATGCTGAACGGAAGTCAAGCTTTTGATCTCAATTTGTATATTATTGATGCGGCTGTAACGTTTTGCCCTGGGCAGCTGAATCCATTCTAACATTGTACGTGGCGGTCAGCATATTATAAGTATTGTGTATTATTTTTTTCATTTACTAGAGCGGAGAAGACCGAGATTTTAACAGAAGATCTTCAACATGTGAGTAATGTGGTGTTTGCCTTTGTTTTTAAGATCTGCTTCATAGAAAATGTGCTTTAAAATCGAAATTGCATTGAGAGGAATATTTTGGTTTCGTGCAATAGTTTTGAAAACAGCTTGGAGACATTCAGTCAAATTTTGAGGTACATTTAAACTTGAAATGTAAACCATCCTGCATTTCAAGCCACAAATATTCATTTTTTGGAATAATTTTCCCATCATGGTTATTGATCCCACTACCCCTAAGGAATAAGTAATAATATTGTGTGGTTTTAGAAAATATCCCACCCCAAAGAAGGTTTATTAGAAATTCCAAAGAGGAGGGGAGGGGGATTCGAAGGGTGGTCTCAAAAGGAAAGGTCCCCTATATAAGGAAATGTATGAACCAAAATTGGAATTTCTAAAGGGGTTGGGGTTCAAACCAAAACAACTTGTTTTAGAGAGGCATGGATATTTTCTGGAATGACACCCTGGGGGTGGAACTCAGGGAAGCTTGTCATCCAACTTAGGGATATAAATCAAGGATTCTGTTCTCACCTAGCTAGGTTGCTGATGATGAAACATCACTATTTTTAGCTGTCAAAGTATCATTTAAGGTGGGCTCGAAGAGATCAATAGAATAATGAATTAAAGAAACTTTCTTATTTCCGTTTTTAAGCTCGAGTTTTTGGGGTAGAAGGTATTGGAGTGTTTTATAGCAAATTATACAGTAGCAGGAAATAGGTTCTCCAAGGCTGGTATTAAATGAGATCCCAGCTTAGAAAAAAGATCATGGAAATGCAGGCTTCACCTCTATAATAACTTTTTTGATCTCCAACAGTACAAGGTTGATTACTAAATGGGGAAACTGTATGGAAATTTGATTCTGTTGTTCCAGAAATCAACCTAACCCACCCTGCCCACTGAAGGCCTTTAGGCTCAAATTTCCCACCTGTTGTGACTGAAAATTTCAGTTTAGCTTCATGCATAATTCCTTTAAAATTTTGACCTTCCGTGAGCTGTTTATAGCAAATGTTAAGGCAGAATAAACTGTTGCATGGGGAGTGTTCTTTATCTTATAGAGAAAGTGCAATCTCTGTTCAGGTCACTGTTTAATCTCCCTCTTAGCAGGGCTCAAGACTATTCTTAACACAGTGGCATGGATGCTAGTAACATCAGAGTTTACGACCCTAGAAATTTTTTTTATAGTGAGATGATCCGCTAGTCTGATTTTGGTACTGTATTTATGTTGCATACCTCAATACTACCTGCTCTTGAGATTTCTGTACTATCTTATCAATGTTTAATGTCTCAGAATTAGCCTTAAATATTTTATTTGATATGACTGTTTGCAGGTTGAGAAAACAGTGGATAAGATCAAGCATGCATGCCAAACAACAAACAAGAGATTAGCTGCTTCCATGCAGGGTACTGGAATGGATTTAGACAAGAGACTGGTGAGGACAACAGTGTGACAATATTAACCATTCATTTGAATCAATGTTTATATTTGAAAGGACAAAATCCAGTCAATATGCAAATGCAAACATTGGGATCCATCCTACCATAGTGCTGGAGGGTTGACAGAAATACATGTACCGTAAACTTCCAAAAGTAACGACCCCCTGAAAGTGATATCAAAAAGTTGTGCCTGCTAATAAATCCCGAAAGTACATGTAGCAAGCCCCAGAAAGTAGCAACCCCTCTGAAAGAAGCAAGCCCACCCCTCCCTCCACCAAAAATTGTGAGACTAAGTTTTCATGATATAATATATTTTTCCAATCAATAGTCTTGTGAAAGGTACATATGGTAACTTGATTTAAATCACTCCACAACAGGGGAAGGTATTACTGTTGTGAAATGTCAACTTGTGCTTTGTCAGTTAATGTTCCACCAAGTTAAAACAAAAACTGCAGAATTTTTCATCAAGGAACAGGAATATACATGTACTAACAGAAACATTATTTAAATTAAAATTGAAAACTCGACAATTGCACTGACATATTATTACAGCAGACTAACAAAGCAGTGCCTCATGAAGTAGAGACAGTTTGCAGTATCTGACAAGCTTTCCTGCAGACCACTGAAGAGCCCACCCTTGTAGCAGCAACATAGATTTAAACTGGAACAAGAATTTAATTTGATATTTAAAGAATTGTTCTTAGAATTTCTGTTCTTTATTCCATAAAAAGAGCTCATTTGTCCTAACTTAAAATAGCGTTTTTTGCTCCCTAAAAGTAACAACCCCCCAAAAGTAACAAGCCCCAAAGGATACCAATTCCGAAAGTAACAAGGGTCATTGCTTTCGGAAGTTTAAGGCATTATATTCATAGAGTGGTAATGTAATCACGTATTGTACAGCGTGTAATTACTTAGTGGCACATAGTTCACTCGGAGTATTGCTATCTGTTGTAGGCTGTAGTATTCCTCAAGTCATTACATGGGTCAGATGATATTGCTATGCTGTGGCCTCAGATGAGATCTGAACTAATGGTAATCATCTACCATTATGATATCCATTATATCACATTCCTTCCTACTAGACAAGTCTGAATATAACAGTGTCAGGGTCTAGTCCTGTTCTCTACGTTACATTTTTCCATTCCATTTTTACATTCACCTTTTTCTTTAACTGATGGCAATTCTTTGCATATCCAATTATGAATAAACCAAAATGTGCAACCTTAAAAACAGTGTAACTCAAGGAACCATTTGCGTGAACCATTGAATAGTTATGTTTCTAACGGATCAGCTTTCGATGGTTTTTTAACATTTAATATTAATGATAAACACATACATGTACTGACTGATAGGCATATTTTACAATCACATTATCAATCCCGTACTCTTCGTCTGTTGTCCACAGCATAGCAAGTATCTAGGATACAGTCATTTTATGTTATGTGTTTGCATGTTTCCATGCTGGTTATTCAAATTCTCATGTTACAGCATAACTCAGTAATGTAACTGCTCTTGTTGTACCGTTCATGTTGTTAGATTACAGTAAATAAAATAATTTTCAAGTGGTGAAAAGTGTACAAAGAAAACCAGTTTTCACACTTGCTCTTTGGGCAAGCTGCACTATATGTATTAGCGTGATAGACCTCCTCACTAACCCCCAGAATATTTCTCACTTATTTCTTACTTAACATTTCTTGCCCATCGGCAAGCTAAGGACTGACAAATCCGCTGGCCCAGGGCCATTGAACATGACTTTCTGTATGCACTGGGTGGACGTGTTAGTTTGAGATTGATATTTAAACATTTAATGGACAGTCATGTAATATCATCAGTGAGACATGGATAACCTGCAGTCACACTAATTTTTGTCATGCTATCATTAATTTTGTTCTTTGCCTCTTTAAAAGGGAAATGACACAAGAGAAATTATGGGCAGTGATAAGCACTGTTGTTGGTGAAATAAAATTAAATATTGACAAGCTTGCACAGAGTCGAGTGAAGGACTGTTTTAACTTGTTCAAATCATGCCGGATAATTTCATGTGTCTGGTCACTTTCCTTATCAGTTGATTCTTTTTATTTAATACAATCTCATGTCTATTCCCTGTGAGCAGTTGGTTTCTACTCTACAAATGAGAGAGATTTCTCTCTTGCTCACGGCATAGCATTAGATGCAGAAAAACCTATAATTATATACTGTGCAGGTTGTTAAACTTGTGACCGCAGACTTTCCCCCCACATTAGGTGATGCTACTCAAAACATTTACCAGAGCATTGGCATTAGTTATGGTAATCCCAGTGTCCAGAAAAAAGACCCACCCACCCCTCCCCCCGCCCACCTCCTCCTCCTCTTACTTTAACATGAAAACAACAGCGTCAACAATATTATTAGAAATTGATCACTGAATACAGCTTTCTTCACTAGTAATAAGTACTTTTCACTAAAATATTATTTTTATTATCTCTGTTTTTAGAGAAAACTCCACCAGACGGCTTTAGCACAAAGCATGTTGGAATCAGGTCAACAGTTAGGAAATGGATCACTTCTGGGGTAAGATACATCATCAGACATTCTTACATCATATTCCACCTCATTAGTCTCATTTCTCTGATTTGAATAGAGAAAATATTCTTGTTTAAAGCAGAAGGTCACTCAAAAAAATGTCTATTTTTTTCTCAACGCTAATAAAAACCTTGCACCAAGTTTAGCCACTCAACGAAGTTTCAAGCTCTACAATGCAGGTTTTCCTTATGAAATTTGTCTTCAAAGAAGCCCAAAATTTGACATAGTTGCCACCATTTTGAACGGTACTCAGAGCCAGGCCATGTTTTCATAATATCATTCCATCTGAGAGATTTTGTCCAAATGGCTTCCGATAAGCCCTTTAACTACTACTCTGGGTTATGGATGTTCTTGAGCCGTATCATTTTGAGCCAAACATGCTCCAAACTCTCTGAAAATGACAGCAGTGAAGATAGTGAAGAGGATAATCACTTGGAAAAAAGACATTCTGTTGGCCTTGTGAAGGACGCAAAGACAGTTGTGAAGTCAGTTGTAAGGGTTTTCTCATTGCCGCCAATTTCGAGTCAGACGGAATGAAATCACATAACACGGCTTGGCTGCCAAGTACAGTTCAAAATGGCAGCCTCTGGGATGCTTCTTTTGAGACAAATTTCATCAGGATAGCAGGTATTTCAGAGGCTGAATCTTTGGTGAGTGACAAAGCTGAGTGTTGACTTTCTATAGGCGAAGGAAAAAAAGTAAGCTTTTTGAAGTGACCTTCTCCTTTAAGATGTAACTGGTATTTGCCAATTGGCACTATTCAGTAAACCAATTGTTTTGTTTGCAAGTAACTATGTTTGGTAACAGCTTTAGAAGCTGGATCTTGGCAGAGGATTCAAAGGCTGGAAATGGTTTAGGAAAAAATAATATTTACAGCTACATGTAAATATTTGGTCTTGAAAAGGTTTGGAGTTTTGTCCTCGCATTTTTGCATCAAATTGTCAAAATAAATTTGAATAAAGGAGAAACCTATAGGTATCTAAACACAGACTACTGACAGCATAGGTGATACATATGGTCTGTAATTGGTTTTAATGATCACGCGCATATCTTCTCATAATTTGAGCACAGTAACATGTTCAGTATCTAAGTGCTATGTTTTCTTCTTCTAGGGAAGTGATGCAAAAAGCAGGGGATGTCCAGTCATCATTGGCCAGAGAACTGGCAGAATACGAAATGCAAGTAGAAAATGATGTTTTGGCACCAATGACATCTCTTCTTGAGGTGATACTATACTATTGTGCAACTATCTCAATTACCTATAACTTGTAAATAGTTTGTGTCATTTGCCTTGTTTTACATTCAGTAACTTTCTTCGTGGCTCTCTTCAAAGGTTACATGTATGTTTAGATCTAGTAGATGTACATTTTACACAGACACCATGGACCTTTATATATTTTGTAATGTTATTGAACTTAATAGTCTAGTTTATCTCTCCCCTGGATAATTTACACCCGTTTTCTTCCTGGTCAATTCTTATTCAGTCTGTGTATTTGGTTGTTTTACAGAATGATGTCCCAAATATCACCCAAACAAAGAAGAAACTGACAAAGACCAGACTTGACATGGATACTGTTAAATCAAGGTACAATTAAATTTGCAATATTTTGTCAAGCCTCTTCCTTTTCTTAAAAAACAACTCAATCCATAAAAATGGTATTTCCTCAAATAAAATAACTGCGTAACTGGGCTCGGCTCTCTTTGAACTAAATATTGTATAATATTGTATAATTAGGGAATACATTGTGATGTCAATTTCCTTGAATTTGCAATTTACTCTTGTTACATCTAGACATACATGTAAAGCATTTACTTACTCTAGCTATCATATTTCCAATGGTCGCATGTACAGTTCTGCTTTATCAACTCATTTAAATAATATACATGTACGTGTAGGTAGTTTAGGAATGTCACATGTGCCTTAAAGTGTTGGTTATGTACATATTTGCTACTGAGTAATACATTCATATGGTACTGATTAAAACTTATGGGTCTCCTTTTGTTAAAGAAATTCTTGTGTGTTACCATTAAAAATGTCTAACAGGTATGTGTATTTTTAGATGGCTTGCAGCTGTCAAGGTCTCTCATGGAGCAAATAAAGACTTTCATGTTGCTGCAGCAAAGGCAGATACCCTCAAAGAGGAATACGAGGAAGAAACTGCTAAATTTGAAGCATGTCAAGTGAGCACTGAGTTCTACACACACCTGATGGACTCAATTCTTTCCCATGCACTTGAAACAATGACATCTGAGATTTAAATAAAATAAGTAAAAAAATAAGTCAGCTTAGCAATGCTGTGCTAATTTTGGGACACTGAAATATGCTAAGTAAACAAATATTGTAAATCCCAGTCAGCTGGTAGGATGATGAGCAGTTGGCCATTTTACAAGACATGGAGTAGTTAAATCTGGGACCACCCCACACATATTCATCCTGTGGCAGAGAGGAGGACTTAAGGCTGGGGAGTCTTCTGATTTTAAATCCAATGCCCTAACCATTAGGCCACACTGTTTCCAAATTTCCATTGCTCGCATCTGTACAGAGATCCATGAGGTGTCCATGATGGGTGGTTGTTTGGTTTCAAAATTAAACACACACCCTACAGAGCAGGGACATCATCAGAGTGGAATTTTTCAAGTCAAATCTCACATGTCTTGCACATGGGGAAATAATGAAGCATGCAAAGTGAGATCTTCGTTCACCCAGTTGCAGGCTATATCAAGGGTTGCACTTTGCAAAATTGTAATGACTATGCTCTGAAGACCCCCACTGTGACTGAATCTTTAGCTACATGTAAAGGTCAAATTGTGTAAAAATTGGGCATTGACGTATTTTAAGACTGAGGCTTTTTGTTCCTTCAGGATACTCTGACTACGGAGCTTTTGAAGTTTGTTGCAAGAGAAGGAGAATACTCCAACTGGATTATCAAGGTGACTGTTCCAAACTTTTCTCCTGTGTGCACTGGAGGTTATAAAGCCAAAACAGTAATAGTATTTGCAGGCTGATTCTAAGTTATCTCTTTTTCAGTTTATTGAAGCTCAGTTGGAATATCACAAGAAAGCAGTGACTGTTCTTGACAACATCTTGCCCACCCTTAAGCAACTTTTGGGTAAGCTGAGGCTTTTTTATCCTCAAATTGTTGTCATTATTGTGTTTACAACTGTTAAGTAAGGCGTGTTCTGGGTAGTAATCTGGTAACAGATCATTACCATTGATATGAAAATTGACTTCAGACTGGATCCTGTTTTCTAGTTACAGTCATTTCCTTTTCTAAGTTTGCATTGTCAGCACCATGTGGGTGTCATAGTAGGGCTGACATTATTAACTGACAAGTGGCTTGTCAGTAATAATATTGTAATGAAGATAACCAGGAACTCTGAAAAGACAAAAGGACAACACCAGAGGAGCTAGTCAAGGACATCTTGAAATCATGACTGTCAATTTCGAATGTGTAGCAAGCTTTCTGTAGTGTTGGCCTAATAACACGTCTGCTAGTTAACATTATTGTTGTCTTTATCAAAATAGATTCCACAAATCTTAAAGTAAACCCAGGCAGCAGAAATTTTGGCTACCCTCATAGACTTGCATTGCATGCAAAGGCCCCTGGATAATAGCTCTTTACACAGAATGCATGTGTATGATATTATTACTGATAATGATCTTTATATTATTTCGTTAGATGAATCAGAGCTTCAACCTGTTTATGGCTGCCCACTGGAGGACCACCTAAGAATTCAGGAAAGAGACATTGCGTTTGTGATTGAAGAATGTGCTACGTTTCTGTACAGAGAAGCCATGGACATTCAAGTAAGTCTGATTTCTTTTCAAGTCAGTTTGCTCTAACATGTAATAACATTTAGATCATTTAAACAACTTAGACTGCTTAGGAAAATGCAGGATTGTCTCTTGTCACACCATTCTTAATTTTTCAACCCAGTAAATTCTGATGAATAGTACTGCAGAAGCAGATAATCCACTTGGTCAGGTGAGGGGACAGAGGACCCCACTCTGCCATATAGTACCATAAGAACTAACAGAGTTTAAGGTTTAAGTCAAAACTCGGTGTCAAGTCACCCTGGTACCAGATTACTGCTAGCTTGTGTTCAGAATCTCCAATGTTTCGTTTTTGTGTCAGAAAAAGGAACTGCATGAAAAAAGAAAACAAGAAAACTTTTTTGTGTTTTTATTTTCTATTAGGGTTTATTTCGACTGGCTGGTAGTGCTATCAAGATTAGAAAACTTACGGTAAGCTATAGAAGTAAACCACACTTTCTCTTTGATTAACTTGCTTACAAAATTTAATGCTTAACAAAGTTTTTGTGTTGCTGAAGCAGTATGTTTATGTCTGTTGTTTAATTGCAGGCTGAATTTGATGCTGGCTTAGTTGACTTATCAGAGTTTGACAATGATGTTCATGTTGTGACAGGTGTGTTGCCCATGGTAGGGATTTATAGATTGCAGTCCAATTTGTTTGATTAAAATGTGTTTTTTTTTTTTTTTTTTTTAATCTAACTCTGATCTTATAGGTGGTACCAGTTTCAGGACAGATGTTCGGGGATCTGAGTTCTACCAAATTGATAGTGAATGAAATGTTTTGCTCTGTGTGAATTAATGTCTCCAAACTATTTTTGCCACGATAAAAACAACAAAGTTTTAATTTATGGCTTTGCTTTATTGGACTTGGAGCTGTCTTTATTGTGCAATTTTTCTTCACAGGAGCACTAAAGCAGTATCTTAGAGAGCTTCCAGAACCTCTTATGACTTCTAAACTCTACAATGAATGGATACAGGCTTCAGCGTAAGAATCTATAGTTTAATTGCAATATTGCTAATGTTTCGCTCTCCACACCCATGGTGCTCATCAAGATCTATGCATGCACTGTGGGAACACAATAGTAGGCCTAACCTTCTGCACGCATTGCGAGCCTATGATGTTATTGGTTCATGTACATGACTGTAAATGTTAGATGTATGCCCAATGACTGTAATACTTTATATAGAAGTTGTTAGCTTAATTGCAGTTCATGTGTTGCTGAAGTTTCAATAATTAACATCTCTGATTTACAGTATACAAGATAATGGAACAAAGTTACAAGCCTATTGGACTATTGTAGAAAAGATGCCTCCATTGTACAAAGCCAATCTCAGGTTAGAATTGAGTATCATCAGATCTTGTCCAAGTGTCAAGATGCGTTATTTACAAACATGACCCACTGTCAGGCGTGTTCTTAAGCTTACCGCCATCACTTTAGATTTGGGGCTAGTAGATCCAGCTTTTTCGTTTGGGCTCACAAGCTGCTTGGCCCTTACCCTTTATGTCTTTTTTGTTGTTGTTGTTGTTTTAGTTTTAGTTTTTCCTTAGTCGACCTACAGGAATAAGTTTCGTGCCTCCCTCTAATTCACGCACCACGCATCGATGTTTCCAGCAAAAAGTGAGACTGTCTTGAGTGACATAGCAATCCACCGTAGGAAAAAAGATGGCGGCTGTACATTTTACCACAATACCTTGCGAACCTAACACAGCCTATGAGGCACAAAGAAAGCCAAATTTTTACAGTATTTGTCCCTGTACTAAGGACATTGTGTAGCCTAGGTTTGAAGATTTTATAACTTTTCTGTACATTTTTATGAACGTTGTTAAGGTTTTCGTTCGCTGAGAACTATGGGTAAATGTACCAGTCGCCATCCTTTTTCCTACGGAAGATTGTACAAGGTGCACTTTTCTGAAAGTGTGACAACAAGATTGTCAATAGCCATCTAATTTGGGTTTCTCTGTCCTGTTTTTTTTTTTTTTGTTGTTGTTTTTTTTTCAGATATCTCATAACTTTTCTAGGGAAGCTCTCTGAAAATAGTGAAGTAAATAAAATGAGTGCAAGCAATATTGCTATTGTTATAGCGCCCAACATCATTTGGTCGCCAGAGGATGAAGGGTAAGTTCTTGTACTGTGTCAGCCACAGGGTTGTGTGATCGATAATGAGTCTGAAACTGATGCAAACCCAGACTAACTCAGAGTAAGAGTTCTACTCTGTCTTTCTTTTCAGTGGGGTAAATGTCCAACACACCGGTGTCCAATCGTCCATTGTCGAGGCATTGATTCAGCATTACCAGTGGTTCTTTCCTGGAGGTAGGTGGTGTTCATATTGGGTTACAGTGTAGCCACTTGCTGAGACATCGCGACATTTACTTGCATGTAGAGAAAAAAGGAACGGGCCAGTCACCATTTAGCCCATTTAGCTTCTAGACTGAAGCTAAACCCAACACTCGCGAGCACACTGAGCGATCGTTTGCCAAGAAAGATCTTTACAGCAGGCTGTGTTGCGTCAATTCAGGTTTCCGTTTAGTTGTATTAACATCTGCGTGTAACTTTCCCACAAAAAATAGGTTGGGTAAACACACTTCTTCTCGCACACTCAACAACAACAACAACAACAACAACAACAACAACAACGAGCTTTACTTCCTTTATTCGGTCAAATTTTCATTACACTCCTTTCTTTCCCGTTCGAAAGGCGTCCGAGATTGGACCCGAAACATTCCATACTAATGCCGTAACTCTGTACAGATCCGTTCAAGGCGGTCTCTGATTGACTGTTTCTCGGTTTTGAATTTTCCCGCGCAATTGACAACCAATCAGAAATTTCCGTAGAGCTACGTCATCAGTATGGAATTTTCCGGGTCCAATCTCCGACGTCTTTGTGACCTGCGATCATACAAATTACCCTCCCTCCCTACATATCATCCCGGGGAAGGAGGACGTTCTTTGTTTTTCCTTCTCCCCCTCCAAAAAAAAAATGACACCTGATCGCAGGCTAAATGAATGGTCGTTAATTTCTCTGGAGCTTACACGGAAAAAATGCAGCGCGGAAAGAGAAGCGTCTGTCCTGTTTAGTAGCAAGAGCAGTTTGTATTAAGACAAGGCTTATTTGAAGTAGGTACGTTGAGTCAAAGAAATAAGGTAAAGTGATTTAATCTTATTCTTCATATGTTGGTGTTTTTTTTTTTTTTTGGTAGAAATTGACTTCACACGTAAAACAGCTTCAGGGACGAATGGTGTGAATCAGACCATGACTGACAAGAGTTCTCAAGTTAAAAAGGCTTCTGGGGAGTACAAGAGTGTTACTGGGGACTTCTTAGAGGAAGTAGTCAGTCTCATCAATTTGAAGGGTACCGACGGCTGCCCCCAGCCTGCAGACAAGTAAGTAACTAAATCATGAAAACTGCAGAGTTAAATTTAAGGCATTTATTTGACTGTCAGACAGACAGGCAGACATTCATTTGACTGTCAGGCAGACAGACAGACAGACAGACATTTATTTGACTGTCAGACAGATAGACAGACAAGATGGACGGGCAGTATGACTGACCGACCCGACCGACTGACCGACATGGGCAAACTGCCTAAGGGGCAGGCGCATAAGCGCGTGACCAGTAAAAAGATAGCACTTTTGTTTAAAGGTGGTAAACCTTCATTAATTAAGTTTGTCCTGTCTGGAATTTTAGTTCCGAGGAATCAGATGCAACTAAACCAGCAATAATTAATGTGGAGCAAACCCCTGCGTTAACAGCCAACACTCCTCCAGCAAAGAAAAAGAACGCTCCTGCAGCCTTGGTGAAATTCATGGGCTCCTCCAGCCCTGGACATGCTTCCACTGCTCCACCACTACCCGGTCCCAAGGCTACCGCGACGTCTGTTGGACCGCCGAGACCTGTGAACGCGCCTCCGCCTCCTCCAGCGAAACCTGTTAAAAAAGAAAACAAATAATCGTCTCTTTTTCGGAAATGTTATTTTACAGCGATGCAGATGACTAAACAAACCAAAGAGCATCCATTAGCTCTGAGAGAAAGCATCCAGGACGATGTTTGGCTGTTTGAGGTTTATATATGACTTATATTTCTAGCCTATGAATGTCTCTGATCGCGTTGTGTTGCGTTGTCAATGCCTGTGTCAAGACTATGAGCCACGAGAGGGAGATTATATCAAAAGTGTGAATGCAGTTTCACCCCAGATGTTTCAGAGAGTTAAACTGGCTTTCTAGCGTCAAAACAAGCGCTCTGGTGAGCCACTGAGCCAGGCTACTGGAAGTTTCCGAAGCGGAGAGCCGTGAATAGTCCTTTAAAGACCTTTGTCAATAGTGCTACATTTTTGGTTCTTGTTGATAGGAAAAGTATCCCTTAGCCCGGCAGTTCATATTTTTTACCCATTTCTTATTAGTAATAAATCGTGATTCACATGCAATTTCCTCTTACTGAATGCCGTTGATGAGAATAAGAAAACAGATCAGGAGGGGGCAAGCTGTATTTTATATTTGAATCATTTTCTTCTCAGTCAACTGTATCGTCAGAGATATAAGGCAAGTAAGAGAAATTTGTATGTTGACATCCGTTTAAGGGACATGCATTACACTTGCTTGGTCTTAATAATTTTAAAAAATCATCCTCCAATTTTATTCTTTTTAGTGCTAACAACTACATTTTAAAATGGCACATTGCTGTCGCAAAGTTAATAGTCTTAATAAATTCCAGGTTATATTTAGAATTCAGTTATAAACAGATGTCAGTTGCCTTATGACGAATGCGGAAAGTTGATTAAAAGTAATTTTATATTTGCTTTGTTTTGCTGACCAATCAGAGCATATGTACTGTTTTCTTTTTCAGCCAATCAGAAGCGAAGATCCGTGGTTTTGTTAACGCGCGTTTTCCTGCGCTTGGTGCTGCTTACATGCCTTGGTTTTGATTTTTGATTGGTTCACTCGATGATTAACTATTGCTCTGATTGGCCAGAATGAGATTGTTTTCATTCTTGTCTGCAGTAGGAAAGCACTTAGTTATCTCTTTTACTTTACCTAGACAGCTATGCAAGCAGGCGCTCTTTTCCTTTTTAATTCTCTTCTGAGAAAAGAAAAATGGCATGTGTTATTTGAAGATTAAAAAGTATCATATCTCATTTCTTTTTTAGGAATTTTCAGTCGTAAATTCAACGAAGAGTCTTGAACAGGATAGTTTAGTTTGTGTTTGATATGAGATATATATTTTATATTTTTGAACTGAATTATGTACTATCAACGAATTATAATAATTAACTAAATCAACAGAATATCCTGGCAAAATGAAATAGTAGGTTTACAATAACATAATTTGGAATAAAAATCAACTTTCAAAATAAGAAAGATTTACTAGACGAGTTTTTGCGTTAAGAAAGGAACTTGTTATACATTGCAATTGCAAGGAAGCGAGAATCGTTTACGTTGTTCCTAATGATATACAAGAAAATAGTGTATAGCCGTTAAAATTGCTACGTTTTAGCTTTAAAATAACATGAAATAAATTACAGACAACAAATGTTTTGTCGTTCAGATATCTAGTGCGCTTATGACGGATTTAAGGGAAGGTACCCGGGTCCTTTTCAGCAAAACAGTGAGGCCCGAGGGGCCAACGCCCTCTACTTTTTTTCAATCAGATATGTATTAAATCCGGGCCATCGCCTTTCCAGACTACTTTAGGCGAAAGGCAATGTAGATCGGTCACTGTTTGCTGGGCTCGGTGTTGCCTTCAATATAAGGCACGATCACTTAATGTTTTGCGTTCCCTGCCCTTTCAGCCATGAAATCTCTTCAGTGTGGGGGCAAATAAAAGGGTACCC
The DNA here is from genome assembly GCF_964199315.1 of Orbicella franksi. Classification (NCBI taxonomy): domain Eukaryota; kingdom Metazoa; phylum Cnidaria; class Anthozoa; order Scleractinia; family Merulinidae; genus Orbicella; species Orbicella franksi. Next base: position 26,935,942 of record NC_138150.1, on the reverse strand, counting down.
CATTTCGGAGGAGGCCTCGTAATCCCGGGGGAACATTCAGTGTTGCGTTTTATGGGCCCGGGGTGGTGCCTTTTCCATAGCCTCAATTTTGGTGCGAAAGGACGCTGGACTGTGAGCTGTCCGAACTCTACTTATTGTTGGGACGTCAGTGTGAAGGATTTTTGACTCCATGTGAGTCCTCTGTTTCACCGTTGAAAAAAGCCTGGATATTTCAGTTGAAAATCAGCACCAAGTTATGAATTTCCGGAAAATCAGGTAGTAGGAAATTTAGGCATATAATTCATCGCCGTACCACCGCGTGACACATTGTGCCGCTTACACAATCGCATGTTCTCCTCCCGAAAGGCACGTGATGTCGGAAGGATTTCCATCTCTCAGTAGTGGTTCCAAGTTAAGTTTTAGTTGAGTAAATGTCACATGCTTTTCCGTTTGGCGATAAACGTGAGGTAGAATTACCAGAATTTCCACAAGTAAAGATGCTTAAACCGAAAGTTCTCACTGAAATACTTGGGCAGGCCATTAGTGGAGGAGTGATGAGTTCGTTGTGAGTATGTTGTAAACTTTTCAAGCAGAAGAAGCTTGAAAGAGATCAAAAATAGCTATTAATAATGCTCGTTTGTAAGAGGGATGTCTTTTTGGATGTTGGGAAAAACTGCCGACTGTGTATCTACGGAGCGATAGTTAAAGTTTTCAAAGATCAGATACCACTTTCGATAAGCTTAATTTGTTGTTTTAAACTTTGAACACGTCCAACATAAGCTTGAGCTTAAATCGCTTACATATTGAATTTATGGAGATATTCAGATTGACTTAAAGTTCGTGGTACCATTCATACCTATTTGCTTGTCATCTGGGAGGTAGTAACTGGGTAAAGGTCAAAATTTGATCACACAGGCTGTCGAAACTGGCTTGTCCACCATGTCATGACTGAATGAACTACAATAATATTCACCAAAAGCTTTTGGGACAATTAACAAAGTAACACTCAATTGTCAATTCTTTTTGGGCATGCAGTAAGCTTATATAATTTAGTTTTCTTAACTATCCCCTCACCTTTGCCCTTAAAACAAAGCAGTGATGTCATTGGCTGTGTAGAACACATGATAGAAAGGGGTGGGTGAGTGGGGCGGGAATGACAAGGACCATTTTCTGTCAAAGGGGTGAAATGTTCCAACAAATTTGGTGTTGAAATCACTGCCTATAGCTTCTGAGGACTCATGCTGATTTGTAGCTTGTTGAACCACAATCTTATTCCTCAAGTCTTTGTTTCTTACAGTGTGAGCTAGGAAATAACGCAATACAGTTATACTTAAAAAGTCTGCAGTTTGCATAATTTTTACCCTCAGTCTGCAGTCCACAGTCCTCGTTTTACACTGACCAAAACAAGTGACTCTTTAAAGTATTGTTACAGGCTCAATTTTGATTGGTTTGAAAACAAAGGAAATGAGTGCCAGTAAAGCATCACTTCAGTAACTTGATTGAGGCAGGTCTTTAAACTGGAAGCCTGATAATTGCGAACTTCCAATCAGAACTTTCCTGTGTCACTTGTTTCCCGACTGCTGGTCAAGGGGAACAAAGGGTTGCCTTGGTGAGGAGCTTACTGACATTGTGCCTTGAAATCCATCACACAGGCTTATCAACCAAGAGGGGTCATTGTTATCATATGCTGGATCAGGAGACAGAGACGCCAAAGTCACAGCAGCTATTGCTTCTAGTATATGGGCAGCTTACGAAAAGAATGGCAAAATGGCTTTCCACAACGATGAACTTAAAGTGATCTTCATGGACTGTGAGGTTTGTATCTGTTAAATTGCCATAGCTTTTGAAACTGAATTTGTGGCATTTGCATGGTACTGCATGGTAAGTGTAACACTGAGGAGAAGATAAAGCATTGGCAAACAGCGTAGTGTACAAATGTACAGCATATTAAACAGTACATGTACACAGGACAGTGCTCTTTGGTAGCTTTAATTTGAACAGTCACACGTGAAAGGATAATTTACATTATTATATGGAGAAGAGTGTTTTACTCGGAACTAAACCACTCGTAGATTCCATACGCCACTTCATCCGGGACCTGAGTGGCGTATTTTCCGTATGTCACCTTTGTGAGTGTCGTATCATTCAATGACGTCACGATTCCCGCCTTCTGCTTCTGCTTCGCTCACTCGTGAGATATTGTTCTTGCCACTCGAACATAAAATTCATATCTTCTCGCCACCGTGTAATATCCTGTATGTACGATATGAGTTCAGAGTAGTTCTAAACTGGAATGAGTGTTTGGACACTGTAAAGGAATCTTTGTTTGCAGTATTTGCCTCGTTAGGATAAATGATTCATTCTCTGATCAAGCTACAAAAATGTGAGTCCAAATAAAAGGGCATAGCAAGATTTACAGTCCCAAGGAATTTGAGCCCAACGTATATAATTTTTTTCCTTCAATATAGGATAAGAAGAAATCAAAACTTTGCAAAAAATTATGAACTTCTGCATTCCAGAAATTTTGCGTTTTTTTAATTCAATATCTCCTTGAATATTAGTAATTACACCCTGGAAGGGGCAAAAAAATTTCACCAATTACTAAGTTCCATATTAAGCTCTTTTTGAAAATATTTGGAATCATTTGTATTTACCATGATGCCTTCTCTGCGCAAAGTCATTTGTTGATGAGGAAAAAAATGTATAAACTAAGTTACGATGACGTCAGCAGCGATTGTTCCATAGAGGTTCTGCTCAATAGCTTAGATTTGAATGGTTACATTAATCCACCAAGGCACAAACCTAGCTTGATAACTTTTATTTGAATGGCGATGCCAGCCCTTGAAACTTTTTTAATAAGAATTATGGATAATGTACTATTTAAGAAGGTGTGCTACATGTAAATCAACTTACATCCCCCATGTAACAATGAAAGAGATAGATTTTTTTAATTTTCCAGGATGGAAAAGTTGCCATCACGAGAGTTGCAAACCTAATCCTATGTCTATATGCACAACAATCTGTAGGACTTGGAATGCTCAAGGCCAAGGTATTGACTCTACAGTAATTATATTCTAGACTACAAGTAGTCAACCTCTCGTCTATTTAGTTGATCAAGAAAGCGTAAAAACCAAAATCAAATTGAAAAAAATATCAAAGGCAAGAAGCAAGAAGATCGCTTCCTGCTCAGAAAAGGTAAAAGAGGGACTGTTCTGTGCAACCTGCATCACCAAAGTTGTCACTTGACTTACCCTCTTTTTGTAATGCTGGCATTAAAATAGTTGTCATTGAATTTTTCACTGTTATTTCTTACTTGAATACTGAGAATCAGAAACAATGCCTGTTCCCCTTCCATTTCAAGTGGCAGTTGCTGCGTATTGTAGTTTTGTTTGAAGTATGTTTTAGCTAGATTAAGCAACAAATAAACAGGAACAAGTTTATGTGTCATGGCAGATTAAACTGTTGCTTTTTTCTGTCAACAGGCAGAGGCTCTAGCATCATACCTTGAACAACCGCTGAAACAAGTTGCAACATCATGACATGTTGTGAGAGTTAATTAATTTAATATTAATAGTATTACACAATTTATAATTATGGTTGCTAAATAGTAAATATTTCCAACAACTTACAAGTGATCCATTGGAAAGGATGACTGTAGTCTGTAACAGACAATCTCATGTTTTCAGCAAAATATATAGCAAACCAGAGTTTCCTATTAATACTCTCAACTGATGACTTGGCACAACACAGCTTTAAAATGTGCATATTAATTTTTCCAGAAAATATCCATACTCCCCCATGGAAGGGATTGGAATTTTTTGGAGTAGGCAGGGTTTTGTAAGACCAAAAAATTTGAAGAAATGTGTGAAGCTTAATTGAAATTCCCCGTGGGGTTGGGTCAAGGGTGGGGGTCTGAGAAAAAAATTCCCTTCTGTGGGGGAGGTATGGATATTTTCTGGAACTACAGTGTTCCTTACTACGATAATTTACTTTACTTATCAATCAGCTTAACGCTTAGATGAAAAAAAAGAGTTAACGTTTGCAGAGTTTTCTTTGGCCAATAAATATAATACTGTACAAGTTTGAAGGAATGTAAGAACATGAATTGTCTTGATGAGCTACTAGTTTTTATGAAGTGCAGAAACTATCAAAAAAAAAAAACTTAAATAAAGTTGCAAATAACCTATCTGAGGAAATTATTGGTAAAAGTGTGTTAGATTTAATACTGATGTTTAAGAATTATGCCAAGAAATGTCAGGGACAAAAAATATTGTCATCCATGTTTACATTGTTGTTTCACTTTTTGGACTTGACATCTCATCCTTCTTTAACTGATTTAAAGCATACAAGAGGAATATACAAGATCTGTAAAATATAGGTCAGTTCTTTAACATACAGGCTTTTTTAATAAAACATTTTCACACTGTGGTTACTGTCTTCAGTGAGTGATATGCATGTGCTATTTGTTCAGCAACTATGTTTCCTACTGCTGCTAATGCATGCATGGACCAGCTATAATCCTAGATAATGAGTAGTGCCTCTTGCGCTTATTCCATCAAACAAGACCGTAAATAAACAGCAGGGAAAACTTGACAGCACGAAATCCCCCTTTTGCAAGCTTCTCGCCCCCACAATTTTGCACCGCCATTTTCTTCCACAGTTTTCTTTCACGTCATGCGTGACGCACAAAGAGATAGAGGGGCTACTCGTAGTATAGTTATTTGCACATAATAAATGCATAAACAAGCTCAGATTGGCTAGGTAAGTCACGTGGTGTTTAGCCTACATGTAGATATCTGCTACTGACTGTGTTTCACACAGAGGTGGTAGTCTTAGAGACACCTGCACGCAAGCTACTTTGTGTATGCTGGATACTTCAGAGCTTGTTCCAGATGCTACCGAAAGAGCAGAACTGATGAGCACTAAAAAGAGAGGGGTACTTAATTTCATTCCTGCATACTTCTGACTTCCAGCTTGTCTGTTCTAGTGCTTTTTTGCTCAAAAAGATTTGCACTTTGCCAGAAAATAGTATTGAAACTAAACATTGTGGAAATTTTACAAATGCTAATTTGGACAAGCAAAACCACCAATCTCAGATGGATAAGGCCGAGACAAACCCCTAGAAAGCCTTCAACCCCCAACAACACATGGAAGAGAAGTGCACTATCCTAGATAGACAAGATTTAAATGGGGACAGGTGGAGATAGTGGCACAAGACAGACAACCTTGAATCAATTTTAAATATATTTTCAAAAAAACAATCCACTAAACATTACACTCCTAACAAACATAACATTCCCCATCACAGTACACTGAGTGCAAAATTATACAAACCACAACACAAGGTCAAACTTAGCATTTTATTTTAAAACAACATTACAACTTCGGTTAATTTAAATGAATAAACTCCATAAATGCCCCACTGGTACTGGTAGAATAACTTCTACATGACTTACTAGCTTTGAGATTGAATTTTTCGTTTTTCTCTGTTGCAACAGACTTGACCGTAAAACTAAAATACAGTGCTATAATACAGAATTCTTAGAGATTGCGTTTCATGATCGAAAATTTCAATCCTCTAGAATCAACACTGACATGGCTACTAGACACAGTGTATATAAGCATAACCCATGTACTAATGGCATTTAAGGTAACAGTGACATTTGTGCATTCAAAAGAACAAAATGTTGCTTGAGACATGCAATAGTGAGTGTAAAATCCATCACGACAGTGGTATTCAGTTCAACATGCCTTATACAAAAGGAAAACCACAAGTTAAAGTAATGGTGTTAGTCAGGAAGATTATGTCTACTATCATTCGTCACTGTCATCATGCTTGTCCCCAGGGGATGGTGCCCGTGCTGGCTCAGGAGATTTGGAAGGTGTTCTGGAGCGCTTCTGTCCACGTACAGGTGATCTGGATGCAGAACGACTCTTGGAACGAGAGTAAGACCTGCAAGTCAGATGGAATAATGGAATCAAGTTACCCACTTAAAAAATTTTTTTTTTCCTTTTTCTCATACTGTAAAAGCAGGTACATAGAGTAGAAGAGATTTTTTCCGTTTCTTTACTTAGAATTTGACACGGGCTGAAAAACTGTTAACAGGTACTTACTTTGAATGCCTTCTTGGTGAACGGGAGCGAGAACGTGACCTCGGGGAACGAGATCGAGATCTTGGAGAACGAGAGCGAGACCTAGAACGTGAACTCCTCCTGTAACTACGTCTTGGAGGGGAACTGTGGTGGCCTTTATCCTGCAAGAAGATATGTTTGTTTAATGGTACACTACACAACACCAATTTAATCATTTTATATCTGAGAGTATGATACATACTGACAAACAGACTTTTGTTTAGGTTTAAACCTGGCTGACAAGAAAAGGGTAGGGAAAGAGCAGGAAAGAAGCCAAAACAATTTCCTAAACCAAACCAACAGAACAACGTTAGATGCATGAGCATGTAGTAATGTGAAAAATCAGGAACACAATGCCCACAAGGTCATGTACAATAGTGGCTCTTTTGTCAGCAGATACATGAACTTACTTCAGTTAATCGTATCTTCTTGCCCCCAAGCTCTGTGTTGTCAGCTTTCCTGATGCAGTCCAGCATGTCATCGCGACTCTCAAACTCCACAGATCTAACAAAACACAAGACTGACTTCAATACAAGTTCATGTAACCAAGATTGCTACATTGAGTATTTTACCCTTTTGGTATTATACAAGGCTGAATTATTTTTGCTTTATACATACTATACATTTAATGCTGCAAGGCAATGAAAAAAATCCAAAAAAAATAATTGATCTCACCCTTCTCCTACTCTCTTTTTATGTGCATCAGCGTAAGTCAATTTGGCATTGCTGACCTGGCGAAGGTGGTCTTTGAGATCCTGTAATAATAAAATAAGACGATGGTTAAAAACTAAAAGAAAGGTACCAAATAAAACTACACTTGAAACATACTATATAGCAAACGTGGTCAAATGCAATAATTTTATTTTATATATCTTTAAATGTTTAATAACATCAACAATGCATTGAACACTGCTGGTTCGTAGTGATTATCTTCAATTTAATTTAAACAACCAGAGTAATTACTCGTAAAAAATGCAAAGGAATCAAAAATTGACAGATTTCATAAACAATAAACTTTAATTTTACCATCTCAAGTAATAATCAGTAAAAACTGCGTCACAAAAGCAGCTGTACATGTACAAGTACCTATCTTGTAGAAAATTTTGCATAATTTGTACGCATAAGCTGTATCAAGCAGTTCGATAGATGATAATTTTTTAAATTTTTCTTTTCCTGATTTCAAACCCCGAAAGGAAGGCAATTGTCTCCTCTCTCTCTTACCTGAAGATATTTTACCTCTCTTCAAATTCTCACAAATCACAGATTTAGTTAAGTAGCCTCAGAGTTGACAAGCAGACTTCTCATCAATCACTGTACCCATTTCACATTTAGTCACTTCACATCGTTAATTTGCAAGCTTTCACAACTGTCGCAAGGCAGTGACACACAAAAGGAACCTCTCTCAGTTTAGGGAAAGATCCAACATCATTTGTACCCTTTGCTTAGTGAATATCAAGCGCTTATTCCTTAACGCCCTGTCAACAAACAAAGGTAAAGTAAAGAATGGGAAACTGTTCTTAGTGAGCTTTTTTGCCTGAAGTCAATCACTGGAAAAAAAACCTTATGAAATTTTAACAACACAACTCTGACATGGAGAATTTTCAGTTTTAGTTTTACCCAGGTTTCTGCTATTGTGTCTATTAGAATAAAACATTAAAAGAAAGTGTTATGTATTATTGGAAAGTTACAAGTACACAAAGTAGTACCTGTGGCCGTGGTTTAAGGTGACAAATTTGGTGGCTACTCATTTTCAAACCAAGTTTTGAGATGGTACCTTTATATAACAATGGCTATACATAATTCCTATATTTGTATATCCCCTAATGACATTGTAAAACAATTCAGATAAAATTAATTAAAATAAGTTCGATTTCAAGGTTTAATAGGATAAAACGTACTGTAATCTACTTGACAAATTAGTATAGGAAAAGGATACAACAGGTACATGTAGTTAAGGCTTCACAAACAAAGTGTAAAAATCCAGAAAATCCTGTTACAATGCTAGATTACCGTATAAAATTATATAGTAATAAACTATAATACTGTAATTACCTGCCAACTTGTACGACTGGACATGTTCTCAACGATGACACGGTACTGAGTCCTTACCGGAGGTCCATACCTTGACCCCCAGTGGGGAAAACAAACACAACAAATTGTATAAATACAAACTCTTCCATGGATATAGTAATACAATGGAACCTCAATTTAACAAACCTCTATATAACGAAGCCCTCTGTATAATGAATGATATTCTTCAGTGAAACCTCATTAAAGCAAACATATTTTGCCAGTTCCCTGGCCCTTCATTATATTGAGGTTCCACTGTACCAAACAAAAGTACAAATGGCAAAACCAAAAATTAGCTAAGAATATGACAATTTCTCAAGTTGTGTTACACTCGAACAGTAAGATATTAAAGTATGCTAGTAACTGTTGATACATTTTGGTTTTGGTAAAATTTAAATTTCATGATTTACAATGGTTAAGGACAGTGCCTCCCTTGTAAATACAGGCACATTCTGCACATCATGGCTTTCCCTGTACTCTGTGGGAAGCTCATCTATGCTTGTTTTACATGATATACAAACAAATGCACTGTTAAACTTCCTGTTATGATCTACTGTATATCCTGCAATTCAATAGGTTAGCTGAATAAAATGAAGAATATGGGGGCAGTGTTTACAGTCATGTTGAAAACAGGGGAGCCAGTGTCCTTATTAAAAGGTGAGAAGAATATGTCTATATTAATACTTGTCAAGCCAAACTGGTCTTCTCCCTCCGTAACCACCTCCTCTTCCACCACCACGACCGCCACCTCCTCCAACCCTTTTGCCTCTTGCTAGTTCTAATGCAACACTGGAAGAAAGACAAATACACTCTCCAGTCACAAGAAGAGATGTAAAACTAACTTCTTACAAATATATGTTCATGACATAATAGGAAAAAAAAACACACCATATTGCAATTTGACAATTTTCATTGCAAATTTCAAGACAAAATAATTAAAATCGGTGATTCATGAATGCTCAATTGGGTGCTTGTGGCGCGGTCCCGAATCAAAGACTTGAAAATATGAAACGCATGGAATATTGACATTTTGAAATAATGTATCCCTCACTGTGAAGGCAGTCGAATCTAATGAAAACGAAGTCAACTATAAGAAGCTACAGTTGATGTGTACTCGTACATGATACATCTCTGTATAAGCTTGTGGTAAGCATTGTATGGACTTGGACTCGGCTCGTGATCAATAATTTATTATCATTTACAACTGATATTTTACATATCCAGGTTAACTAGTTTCACTCACCTTTCTCCCATCAGTTCCTTGCCATTCAAATCTGCAATAGCGTCGTCAGCATCTCGGTAATCGTCAAACTCCTACAGGTAAAATGTAAGCTTTCTTGTTAAAGACAGAAGGCCACAAAAGAAAGACTCCATAGCGAAAGCACGCAACAATATCCGTATTCCTCTTACCACGAATCCGTAGCCTCTCTTCAAGCTTATATCCCTTACTTTACCATAACCTCGAAGGAATCTCTCCACATCACTTTCTCTTGCACTCATCGATAGTCTTCCAATGAAAACACGAGTCATTTTGCCCAGTTCAAGTAAGAGCTAACAAGCGCACGACAAAAATCTCAGGGAACTCGTGCAATGGCGTCCTTCCTTGCACGCAGGATCACGTGATAGTCCATGTGACTAACTCATGTTCTGATTGGTTTCCAGTCCACCCATGAGAAAGACCGGTAGGTCTGAGTTGTCTGTTCGCAAAATGAGTCACAAATTTTAGTCTTTAAACTAGAATCTTTGGTCTGGACACTACGACTGGGCGTATTTATACATACATTCTTTTCCCCACATGGCCGTTAAATCTTCAAGCCGAAATTTTCAAATGGTGAAAAGCAGGAGAGAACAAGTATCATGATTTAAACGATAAAACACGAATCACCATCACCAGAAGCCATTTATAATTATAATATATTAGCATGCAGGCGGGCAGGTCTGACAACTGGTTTAAATTTTAGGGGCCACCTCTAAAAAACAAGTATGGAAAATAAAATGTGTTGGTCGGACAGAAGCATAACCTCATAGGGTCCCATAAGGTCGAGGCTTTGGAGAACTGGATAACGGGACTTGGTATCCTAGTGAAACACAGGACAAAACAGTCTGAGCATTACGAGGAGGACATTAAGGGATTGATGTCGGCAAGATCTACTGGAAGGCTACTCCCCCAAAAAATGTACCCCACTATAGCAAAAACTGCCTTAAAAAGAATTGTTGCAGGGCTCTCGGGCAAAGCTCATTTGTTTGCTATATTTCGAAGTCCATAGTCCGTGCTGAAGGGTCAGTTTAAATAGGTCTTTTAATAAGTACTCCGGAGTTTGATCATTCATTCGACTGACCGATCAAGTCAACCGAGAGAGGGTCCGTTCCACTGAAGAGCTATCACCAGAAAACTAGCGATCAGGCAGTTGAAATAGCTGAAAAAGGTTCAAGTTCTTGATATCAAGCATGCAAAGTATTTAATGGGAGATAATAACAGTCTAATAGATGTGAAGAATCGCTAGGTGGGACAACAAAATGGACATGCGGGCATTCTGCCAGTCAGTGCCTTGATTTATGTAGCTGTTGTTCGATCAGCCTCGCACTTCTTTCACACTCGATAGCAGGACGAGACTAGCAAGATGGTCCAAGCGATTTGCTGCCGGATGCTGATATTAGGAAATGAGGTAAGTCGCAATCCTTTATAATTTTTGCCATAGCAGGAAATTAAGGGCTGGTGTTCCCTTAAAATCGCTGTTTTTCCCACTCAGGCTTCACTGAGTGACTGAACGACTGCAACTGACTAGAAGCTCAATGGTGCGTGATCAGTGCTGTCGGCTTCGAACTAAGTTAAGGACGTTAATTTGACAGAAAGCCAAATAGTAATTTGGCAACGATGGCCAACATGGACAACTGTCCATCATGTTCATTGACAGGATGTTACGCATGCGCATTTATCGTTATTCACAGTAAGCTCGCCGTGACTGGCCAATCTCGTGGGCGGAGCTGTGGGCTGCATTTTTGATGTGCTACAACCCACTTCTCGCGACTCTTACCGGAATTGAAATGTTTTCCTCATGCACGAACGAGAAATACGAAGTAAATTTCTTTTAAACCCTGGCGGTAAATAAGTCGAAGAACCTGAAAAAAGAGGATCCATGTAAAACTTTTGAAGCCTAAGGATTGGTTTTACAGCCTAGCTAGAGGAAAAAAGAACTGAGGGACTGAAGAAAAACCGAGAAAATCACATGGTTCAGAAGTCGTTGATACTTTTGTGCAATGACGAAGCAAGTGAAACCTAAATTTGCCATAGCCTTTTCTGTTAACCTTTTTGATATGATTATTAATCCGACCACCCAACGATGAAAGTTTTGCAGTGTGCTCAAGCCGACAACAAATACAACATCCTTGTTGTTTGACAACATCCTTGTTCTTTGAGATCATTCCTCAGCCGACGTGCCCACTTGCAATTTCTCCTTCATGCAGTCAGTTTTGTTTTGTTTTGTTTTGTGCCAATTTTAGGTGAAAAGTAAAGTAGTACTATCAGGTACTATTGAAATTAAAATATATGTCACGTTAAGAAACAATAATTAAATGTCGCCAAAACAAGCAAGAGAAGTTTGAAAAATAGCAGAAATATTGTTCTGTTTTGCCTTGCGCAATGATAACAAAATCGTCAGAATTACCAGTTAAGGTTGCTTCAGTTGATCTTCAAATAGATTCACTAAGACTTACTGTTAATTGCTTATCGTTATGGAGCATTACATCGGGTAACAATACAACAACATGACGGAATTCGCAACAAAATATGCAATTAACTTTTCCTTATTTGTAGGAAGATAATATGTCCACTGAGCTGCAGAAGGCTGCGGCTGACCTAAGACGTCATCAGTTTGTTTAACTCAGTGTGTTTTCAAGGCGGCTGGCGCTGCAAGTATAAATTCCTTCTCATTGCAAAGTTATCAGGGAATGATGTGATTTACTTTTTATTCTTTCAAAGTAAAAATTTATTTGCCTACGTTCCTAGAAGTTCAACGCACTAGAGATCTCTCGTAGTGTTTCGTGCTTCAATTTAACGCAGATGTTTTACGAAAGGTTAAGCAATGACTCCCTTTTATAACTAAATCAAACAAGCTGCCGTTTAATATTAGACTTTTTCAATTTATATCCACCATGGGATGACATGAAAATTTTTAATTATATGTTCTTGTTAAAACGATTCCAAGCTCAATCAGGCAGGGAAACTAAATTATTATGTTGAGAAGGCAAATAGTCTCGTCGTGCATGGGGACAAATGTCGAAAGAAAATGCTTGATTTTTCAGTATTCATTTAACAAACCGTAGCCATCACGTTTTAAGGTAGCCATTGCCCATGCCATGAGACATGAATGATTGTTAATCTGAGCTTTCTGAGAAAAGCTGCACAAGGTATAATTTTTGACTATGACAGCTGGTGTTTTTACGTTGTTAAGGTATTTATTTTTGGTGCAGTTTGTGGGGTCTGTTCCTTACTAGTCAAGTGGTTTTATGGAACGACTCAAAACGAGAGGAACACGATTGATAAACAATTGATTCATGCACATTTTTATTCCAGCGACATCAAGGGAAAAACCCCTTGCGATGACTCACCAAGTTTTCAATGAATAATTTATTGCTTGAAGATCAATTGCTGCTTTAAATAAAACTGCATTTTTTTGGTGGACCAGCCCAGTACGTGAGGAAAAGAAATCGGATTTGACACGGATTACAGGCCCGTTCCAAAACTTACAAGCCGTCGGAGAGTTTCACAAATATCCAATGACATTCGAAAAATCCTCAGGTCACCTGTTGTATTTTTTCCCTAATTATTTTTCAAATAGCAAACACATAGTGAATAAACTTCGTGTATTCATTCATGCAGCACTGAAAAAGCTTTACACCTTACGACGTGAGAAATGTTGGAATCAAAGTTCAATTTTTTGGTTAGCTCTCTTTTTTTCGTTTTCAACGGAAACGAGTTGAACGATTCTTCTTGTTAAGGAAAACAAATTCAATTATAGCAATGCTTTTGCTTCGTCATCAAAATTTTGTAAACAATGTCAATCGATTTTATCAGCCATTAATTAGTATCATCGTGCGGCATAAAAAAGGTGAAAAACTAATCTATGCTTATGTTTACGAACACTGCTTTACGAACACCGTTTGTAACATTCAAAAAGACGTGCAACCTTTACAGGATGTAAATACTTGAGAGTTACATCGCAAAGCTGCTGCGACACATCGCGGAAACGTTGCACAGCACGCGAGAATAGTCAAAATGGCGCCAGGAAACCACATGACTGACTAAATTTCCAACAAAAACTACAAAAGGGAGTTCCGAATCAAATTAGTCTGGTTATAAATCTAATATACACTGATGTGAGACAATTTTCAAAGAGTTTAGACAGGAAAAGTACGAAAATGTTTGTTATTAGTCGCTTCCTTAACATGATTAGAGAGCTCTAGTCGGGAAGCGTGACAAACATCATGCAAATAAGCTTCGTAGACGGGCATTGGCAATGTTTAGGGATTAGTGCGTTCAATTGTTTCGTGCGCGTGTTTTTGTTTCACAAGAGGGTTACATGGAGTGTTTACAAAGTGCAGGCGACTCTGTGGCGCTTGGCATGTATGTTCTGCTATAAATTGGATGCAAAGCTTCAAATTTTTGTTTTATTCGCAACACGTTAGGCGCCAAACGTTCGTTAAGAAACAATAGCTTATTAGCACTGGCCGTCAATAAAAGTTGACAAACGTTAGAACTCGCGTGAAGGTCACTGATATTGGAAGAAGTATCACTTCTTAGCTGTGGAAAACAATTTGAACTTGCCAGGCAGTATACACCCAGTGAAGCCCGTTTGTCCGTTTGACATCAAGAGCTCTGAATCATCGCCAACAGGTGTGTCGAAGTGTATTTTTTTTATTTCTATTTTTTGTTCCCCAAGGACGAGAAGGCTGAACTCATACGCTTCCTTAATACTTATAGACACAATGCTTTTGAAATGTTACCACCCCAAATTCTAATCTAATTTGTTCCTTTTGGATTGCCTCGGGGACATCACAACTGCGAACATACGCTTGTAAAGTTTTGCTTTTCAAATTTGACTGGCTTTTCAAATCGCCACGTTAGTATAGTATGACAAAACTGAAATTAACACGTTATCTTGAACCAAGACGATTAAGGCTATTCAAAAAAGATATCCTGTTTATGTTAAGAGAAATCTATATGTAAAAAGGACTTAGTCGAGTTTCCGCAGTGTTTTATGACTCACAACTGAAATCGTAACAATAAAAACTAAAATAAAAAATAGAACTACGCACTTAAGTTCATTTTTAGATAACGTGACCTTCGTATTCGGAAAGGCGTGCTCATTTATTTTGTTTATGATTCCCTAATAACCTGCTCCACGACACAGCAAACTGATAATCAAATTATTCCACGCACAACCATGCAGTCTTCACGCGATGGTTCGAATGACCTTGTAAGGAGAATTACGTCTCACTAATGTAGTGCGAATATACAAATAAACCAAATTTGTTCATGGGACGGAAATTACGATATCTACAGTTGCCTTTGACAATATTTTTAAGTAGTGACGAACTAAATCGTAAGTGTGTTTTTTCCTGATTTTCCGAGAGTTGTATCATTTTAATCTGTTTTTGCTATAACAGGGCAATAAAAATTTCATAGGTTTTTATCAAATACGTGCGAGCAGTAATGTAAATACACAGGGGTGAATATTATATCACAACAGCGCCTGGTTCAGTCTCGAATTCGTTTCACAAACGCGATAAAAACTTCTTCGTGCCGCTTATACGATTCCTTCTTATTTGTCGACAGCAGAAAACTTATACCCTGGTACAAACGGATGGTTCTCTTCTGCAGTTCACTCATGGGGGAACATTCAAGCGATTCCACGGAACATTCCCAATATGATGTGGCCCGTGTTAGAAGAATGAGAGTGAGAGAAATTGGAAGGACATTGGCCCGCATTGGAGACGGTTTGAATCAAGAAATACGAGCCCATCGAACTGTGCGAAGCTCGACAGCTGTGTTTGTTTTTCAGTTGGCCAATTTAGAGGGCGTTTCTATGTCTTTTTTGATACCTGTACGCATCTCTTTACCGTACCAAGCAGGCGTTTCAATCCTCGTCTATATCATCAGCTTTTTCAGTGGTGCTACTTTTATTTCGGTACCAGATAGTTAAATACCAACGTAGAAAGAGAGGACTTTCATAGCTTTTTTACATAACTGTTCTTTGAGTTGCGCAGGAAGCGAACTCCTGTGGATAGTGTACAAACAAGTTGGTAATATTTTCTTCGTGCCCGCTGTAACTTTATGGCTTTTCCCGCTGGAGAAAGATATTTTCTTATGGTGTGAAATATTGTAGGGTATCTTGTAAATAAATACCGCAAGAGACAGAAGATAGAATCCCCGTTGGCAGTCACGATGATGTATTCATCTCAGTTTCAATGACATGCCTTGATTCGTCGCCATTCCGTCAGCTGACTGCTGTGGTTGGAAAAGTGCAATACGGACAGGCAATTACAAAACGCCGTGAAAGGAACTCTATAATTCGCTTACACAGCGAACATTTCAAGAATTTTGGCCGAGCGTGGTTTCCTTGAAGCCTGTTAGTAATTTTGCCTTGACCTTGCAGAAGATATAAAGAAGACTTCTGACTGAAAGTCAAGTTTACTTACTCTCAAGTTACTACTAAGAGAGAAAACTGAAAAGAACACACATCTATATTACGTAACCTTCATGAATTTTCCAGAAAGCAATCAGAGATAATTACAGCCTGTAAATCACGTTTTCGCTTTTTCCTTATTAAATCATTTTAGCTATTTACGAGGAGCAAAGCTTTATATAAATGACGTTTCGAATGAAAGCTGCGTCCTCGGTTTGTAAAATGTATATATTGTAAAAAATGAAAAATAGCTAAATTTAGCCTTGAAGTTAATATCAAAATAAAATTTGTAGAAGTTTATATTGTGCATTTTTCACGCTGACGTACATTTCCCGCGCAAAACGTTGCCGCTCCATATTTTTAATCCGCATTAATCTGACCCAGCATTACAATATTTTTAAATCCAAGATGTGCGCTAGTCCGGTGGCGCGTTTCTGAAGAAGGAGGCAGATAAAATGCTTTCAAATTCCTCCTCGTTTACCCAGGGGAAGGGCATCTATTTTTCTTGACGAATGAAAACTTGATATTCTGTCAAAGCAATATTTTCGTTTGTCGTGTTTCAGGCTTGTAGGTTTTCATTAAATAATCAAGTTCAACGCGGCCAAGTTCGCTATTATTTACCCAGTCTATTTGTTAAATTGAGACTAAATCAATGTTGGTTTTAACTCACAGCGCCCGAAAAAATAAACTGCAAAAAGCGTCAATACAGCTTTTCTTTCGCAGGAAAACTGGCTCCGATTGTCTCTTAGAAGGATAAATTATTAAAATTTCTCAGCTAAACATTCCAAAATTTATTTATAGTTTGCATGAGATCACACTCCGATTCAGGAAATCATCTGTTAATTAACTGCACGCTCGAGGTGGAAGACCGATTTAACAGTCAAAGTGTAAGATTTGGTCTTTTGCATTTCGCTGTCCATCAGCGTGGAATACTCGAAGTACTGGGTGACGTCCGCGCGCGAGCGCAAGATACGGCTTACATCACGTACCAAACGTTTAGCAGGATTCAGTCTAATCGCTGAAGAAATAAATAATTTTTTAAACAATTCAAAATTAGTTACTACAGCAACTCTCTCGACAGAAATCATAGCTAAGAGGAAGTAACTAGTACGTTTTGTCTCGGTTCCATCTCCAAATGTTTTCTACGAATTGTTCACTGGAGTATTGCTAAACACCGTTGGTTAGTATTATAAGAAAAAACTCTTTTAAGCAAAGTACAAAAGAAAAAGCTTTACGAAGCTACAAATGGATTCGTGCATTGAAGCAACTGAACTGAAAATAGACAGAATTCAGTTGTTTAAGGCTCATTTACACAGACGAGTTTTGGTGCAATTTTTGCCACAGCTTTTCTCGCGCTGGGGTTGCGCGTGGAAATCAACGGTGATTTCAGTGCTTCAGAGAGGCGATTACACATTTAAAACCGTTCGTAGAGCGAAGCTAATATGGAGCGCCATACTAGATGCTTTCCCCGTGGCAAGTTCACAAGCCGGCCTAACACGGAGTGAAGTGTAAGCGACAAAAAAATAAGACAGGATCAGTTTAATTTACTTTTCATTTCTCCATTTTAGTTCGTTCGCCACCATTCGCTCCTTTTCTTTACAGTGCCTCAGGGCAGGCAAGGCAGAGTAGTATGAAACGCCTGTAAACAGGTTTGTGCCGGTGTCGGTGCCGATTTTACATTTCATCCTATCAAAATTCTTAATTAGCCAATACGGCGACAAATCAGGCATGATTAGCCTCACCAAAATACATACCATGGTTCGGCAACTAGTCTGACATGCCGCTAAAGAGTACCAAGTGTCTCTTAGGCTATCACAGCCAAGCAAAACAACTGTTCTAAGTTAGTGGTTAGCCTTCATTGGAAAATTGGCTCAGGGGTTTTGGCAAGGCTTTGAAGCTGCGAGCACATGCTGTGTCCAAAATGCCAAAAATATATGTGGTTATCTTCACATCGTAACGAGTCATAACACAAGACTGAAAAGATTTGTTCTATTAATAGTCACACACATGGTCAAAAGGTACAATTTTATTTATAAATATGTTTACAAATAAAATATTTTCAAAATCATGCACCACAAATTTTGATACAATTTGAAAATAAAAAATTGTAAATAGTAAATAGCCAACTGGTCTGCCTCCTGCCGGTTGGGATTTTTAACCCTCTTATGTTAATTTGCATTATTTGTTTCATCATTTGGTTTCATTAGCCTAGGTGAAAAGCCCCATTGGGGGAGTGTTCAATTAAGATATTTATATTTTATTTATTTACTTATTTTATTTAAATAAGCTCGTTATTAAAAGTTATGAAAGAAAATTGATCTTCTTGAGGTCTTTGTTTCTCGAAATTCTTCTAATTACATTTTTTATAACCTCGTTGCCATCACTGTATCAGGTTTCATCATCTTTCCTTTGGATCTTTCTAATGGCTTCTTTCAAGTCCTCACCTAAAGACATGTCGCGTTTAGTTCTTTTGTGCACCAAAAGATCTTTCACTCTTCTTTGTTTCGTCGGTAGTTCGCGGACCAGCGTTTTTAGAGTTTTACGGCGGTATGCATCCCAGTTGACTTTGTCCTGTAGGCTTTTCTGCAGTGACTCGTCGTTAGGATAAGGCGTTTCCTGTAAAACAGGACAGAAAATGTTAAAATCTGTTGTCAGTGATTTTAGCAAGACGACACGTCGTAAGCAGGTTTAAGGATAAAACAAAAGGAATATGAATTTATTAACGATCGTTCAAACGTCGATCGGAAAATGGAATTGGTATATACAGTATTTATTTGGCCTTGTAGAAAAAATAATATATTCGTAACTGTGTTAAGTATGTGCTTTGAACCTTCGTTGGGGGGTTGAAAATTCCCGGGGGGGGGGGCGTATTGTCGCGAGTAGGGCTTACTACTGGAAGGTATTTTGCATTTCAAAAATGTTCAAGTTTACTTTTAGCTGCTTTTGGACAGGATGTCGCGTCTGAAAATTGCCCAAGGTGCGTACAAGGGAACCGCGGAGTAAGAGTCTCGGTCTCTCAGAACAGGATATCAAACACAAATTATCCAATATATAGTCGTCCAATGGACATCCCAAATCTCTGTGCGGTAAAAAAAAAACAAAAAAAAAAAAAAACAGAATAAGCTCTAGGTGGTCTCCCTCGCAGCTGTTTGTTGGATCACCACGCATCGTTGCCCCACCCCCCGTGCTATTGGTGAGAAGTGTTGCGTGACGACCCAAATGACGGTATATGAAAGATTGAGGTTCATTTAACTTTCTCCGCTTCATAATGTTGCCCATGGACTTAAAATTTTTATGTTTGAGATTTACTGCACTTGTATTCGGATGGAGCAGGTGAGGGGGGACGATTAAATATGACGTTGTCGGCAGTTACTGTTGGCTGTCGCTGAAGTTTTTCTGAGATCAAATTTTCAGCCATGATACCGTATATATCTGGCTACAATCAT
This sequence comes from Orbicella franksi, assembly GCF_964199315.1. Taxonomy (NCBI): domain Eukaryota; kingdom Metazoa; phylum Cnidaria; class Anthozoa; order Scleractinia; family Merulinidae; genus Orbicella; species Orbicella franksi. Next base: position 26,916,630 of record NC_138150.1, on the reverse strand, counting down.
TGACATCTCAGTTCTTTTGTCTTTCGAACGGAGACAAAAAGCTCTCTGTTGAAGAGTCTGTGCTGCGTCCCTTTGTCTAATTTGTCCACGTCGACGTCTCTGATTGGCACATCGAGAACAATAAATCACGTGAAAAACGTTTCTCAGAACTCTAGAATCCCAGCCACTTTGGACGCGTTTTTACGAGTAGCGGAGTTTTTGACAACTCGAGAATGAATCAAACGCCAGAAGCTCCGAATAAAGGCATTTCTAACATTCACAATAGCTCCACGAACTCTTCAGATCCTTCAGATGCTTCAGCCACAATGGGGACGCGAGGAGGACGGAAGCGCGCACACGCTTCCACTCCCAAAGAGTCTCCTTCGTATGCAGATCGGGAATCCAGAATATCTAAAGAGAACCTGTTTATGGCTTTAGCTCTCTGGATGGAACGGTTTCCAGCAACCCAAGTTGCGCGGCCCGATCCTTCCAAGATTGCAGCGACATCAGATGCGAAACCTGATCCTTCCAAGGTTGAAGCGACATCAGATGCCCAGCCTGATCCTTCCAAGGTTGCAGCGACATCAGATGCGCAGCCTGATCCTTCCAAGATTACAGCAACCCCAGATCCGCAGTCTGATCCTTTCAAGAAAGTTGGAGCCTTGCTTGTATTACCTGATGATATCCTTTATGCTGCAGAATGTTCACGCGACGACGTCCATGGTGTAACCCGTCTGTTGATGAAGCACCACAATATGGCTCAAGGTTGTAAAGTGTTCGTCTCACGAAAGCCGTGTTCTTTCTGCACAAAGCTTCTGGTGCAATCTAAAGTCAAGAGAGTCTTCTACCTGCCAATTGAACCTGGATACATAGGTCTAGATAAAGAGAAATTTGAAGCCGAAAAGTCGTGTGTCGATAATCTTTTTAAAGTTAGCGCAATCGGTGAAACCACGTTTGTTCCCAGAGTGGAAGAGGAAGTCGTGGAAGCTAGCGAGAAAAAGAAGAAAACCAAGACACCCATAGCGGCTTTAGAGGAGCTACAGAGAGAGCTATTTAAAACCTACTGGGAGGAAAACTGGATGGCACGCGCCAAAGACGACCTTCCATGGCTAGCTTTCGACGAAATTATGAAAAAGCAGGTCGAGAGTGATTTTAACGGCCTCTTTAAATGGATGGCTCACGTTTTTGTAGGCTCAGAAAAAGGATACAAATTTGAGGCCCTAAACCAGAATGGAACGACCTCGTTCGACCCAGCGAAAAACGAGCTTGATCATTCACAGGCCTCTTTCTTCATAACCTTTGCAAAATTCTTAGCCGAGCGGACAGACGAGCCTACTGCAGGAGTGGGTGCGGTGGTCATTAACAAAGACCATGAAATCGTAGCTATCGGTTGGAATGGATTCCCGACGAAGGCGCTGTACGGTGAGTTTGCAAGGGCTTCTCGTCACGATGCAAGTGTTAAAGATAAGAAGTATCCGTATTCGATCCACGCTGAACAAAACGCCTTGCTGTTGCGCAACACCAAGGACTTTGCGGACGGAACGTTGTTTGTAACAAAGACACCGTGCGATGAATGTACTCCACTCCTCCAGATGCAAGGAATCAAAACCGTTGTTATATGCGGAAAAATGCAGAATGAGCAGCGACAAGGTTTGAGCTATCAAAAGTTCGATGCCAAAGTGAAGGAAGGTATTTTCATTTGCTTTGAAACGAAGAATGCCGATGATAAACCAGAGGCCGTTCGCGCTAAGAAGAAATTACCCCTGTAAAAGATATTCGTTAAAATGTTTGTGTATGAGACATGTGCATATACGTACATCATTAACTGGATGGCCACAATTTTGTAGAACGACGACGCTAACAACACGGTTAGATAGATCAGCCGAAGTCTTTCACAAAGACCTATGATGATAGGGCATTTAGTATATGTGCCCCAAGATTAGGAACAAACTGCCACTTGCCATACGCAAGTCAAACTTTATGAGAGCTTCAAAAAAGGACTTAAAACATACCTCTTTGAACTATTTGTGGACAGCTACTCACTGTGTTTGTAGGCATCGTGAATATTTTTTAAATGTACTTAGTTTTTAAACCTTTTTTTTTTTGCATGTAAATTTTATAACTGATTGTGTAGTTTAACACATTTCTTTGTAAAGTGCCATGAGCTTTTTCATTTGTAAACCCAAGTATCCAGCTTGGGTATAAAATTTTACTATAGTTCATTTGTTGTATCGTTTTGTCGATCATCGAAACTATCGAAGTATGAATTTCCTTACTTGAACTAGAGTGTGAGGAGAGAAAATCGGTTATTTAGTTTTATTTAGTTTATGCCCTTTTGTTCTCAAAAATATTCACGTAGAATTTAGTGCTGCGGTTTTGAGTCGCGCCAATGTTGTTTATTAGCCATAGGATCATAACTGTAATAAACTATTTGACTGTAAGTGTAACTTGCACCAAGCCGTAACTTGTCTACCTGCGAGATTTTGAAAGTAATTAATGTTTCCGAAACACTTTTAGTTTTACCAGTGACCAATAGCACTCTGAGAGTGTTAATGGTTTAGAAATGGCGTCTTTTTGATGCAAACATAATTTGTATCGCGTCACTGACTCGCTCTCAAATGGAACTGTAGAATTCTTGGTCTGACTGCTTCTGGTTATGTTACTGGATTAAACTCTACTGCTGGAGCCAGGCAACTGTGTATTTTGTAACGTCCCGATGGATCTTTTTTGCTCTAACAGATCCCAGAAACTCTTGGGGTCTAACAAACTCCGTCTCTACTAGCGTGGATAACAAGGCGAACAGCTTCTCGTGTCACCAAAGTTAATAGATCGAAGAGGCCACACTATCGAAATAGCTCACTAAAGTTATCTCTTGTCCAGCCTTGGTGTCACCACAGCCATTGTAACTGGTCGAGGCGCATTTGATCAACTACATGAACTTAGCACTGAAAAATTTGAATTTTTTTTCCCCTGTTATTTTGGTCGGTGAAGAGTATAAGCTAGAATTAACTAGAATTGCCATTTTGACCAGTTAGTCATGTCTTGAATCCCACAAGATTTTAGTCAGATTTTTACTATATAAGGACAGCTGCATGTGACTGATGTAAAGTTTGGGCAAACGATTTAGCTGACTCGTCAAAACTAGTATTCAAAAAATCCTTAACGAAAGACAAAATCACGCAGCGTTTTGAATTCGTGACCAAAAGTATTTCAACCGGGTTTTTGGATTTAGCACATTCCCGCATGATTGCACTCCATGTATGGGTGCGGAAGAATAGTACATAACTGAGAGGCGAACGCGAGGCTTTGTTAAGAAGGTCTTATACATCTAGACTACGAGTAGTCCCTCTTTCGCTTAGTCCGTCGTGCGTGACGCGAAAGAAAACCGCGAGAAAAAAATGGCCGCGCCAAATCCTGAAGGCCTCCAGGATTTCGTTCGGTCATTTTTTTCTCGTGGTTTTCTTTCGCGTCACGCACGACGGACTAAGCGAAAGAGGGACTACTTGTAGTCTATATACGTCAGATTTGTTAGTTTTACCATTTGAAAATACGTTGCGGTTACGGTCTCCACTACGGCAGTCCCAACAAGCCAAAACTCTCTTATATATTTTGGTTTCTCATCCAGAGAAAGAATTCATCGAGAGTGCGAATTATTTTGAGGAGGAATCCTCTCTCCTCCGCAGAGGCTCCCTAAGGGAAATTGAATATTGAGAATGGGAAGGCGCGCGAGGGACGGCTTTCCCTGCGCGCTTCCGTTTTTCCCTCCCCCAGCTTCAAAGCTGCCAGCCTACGGTCAAAGCCGCACGAAAGAGGCCTCTATGGAGGAGAGAGGGAGGAGCTGCTCACGGAGCTAGCCATATAATAAATTTAGTTTTTTTTTTGGTACACCCGCTTTCAGTGATACGTACATTGCTATAGGCGATCTTTGAAGCCGCGAGTGGCCTGGTGGGGGGAATGAAAAAAACCACCAAGCTCCTCGCGGCATCGCCGCTCTCGCCGGTTGCTCGCGCGCTACGGGCGAGAGCGACGATAAAAGAGTCAGGCCATTTCTATAAATTTCTTAGTACACTACAAGACAAAATCCTTGTTTTCCACACTTGTTCCTTTATTCGTATTATACGGGCGACTTTTTTTTGCTTCTTTTCGCTGTCTGCTTTACAGAACATTTCCTCTTGGTATTTGCCCAACACCCCTACCCTCCACTTCGAGCTCAAAGTGGTCCGTCCCATAATTCCTCACAAAGAAGTTAGGAGATGTGAGTGTACAAACTATTGTCACCCAATTCACGAAAGCTGTACAACCCCGCTCTCTAGAAATTTCATAGCCTTCGAAAAGAAGTCGATTCCAACGGTTTACAAGAACGCCCTTTGGGCGATATGAAACATCACTTGGTATCATATCGTTATTATTTCGTTTGCGCAAAGACTCGTCATGATGTAGAGCGATGTAAGTATCCTCTCTGACTTATTCTTACCGTGACAAGAAGCCGCCTTTTCATTGCGTCGGAGCAATGAGTCAGAAAAAACTTCTTCGAAATCATGATACACTCTGCTCCATTACTAACCTGTGGAGAGAAAATAACGGGAACCGAGTAAGCAGTGTTATGTTCGGTTAAATGCCCGCGACTGTATTAACCTAGCCAACCGTGAATGAATTTACGTGCTCAGTTCTTTGGAACTTTGATATGCCAAGTTCTTCAACAATGTCCACTAGTCTGTTCTTTGCTACTGTTCTTTCCAAGACCAATTTAAAACCCCTTGCATGTCACCTCTGCAGAGTTTTGATCTACGGAACAGTTTTTTTGGGCCGACCAGCCCGAATAATCTTTTGGAACTGGATATTTTTTCTTTCTTTTTTGACGACGGAGGGGTAAATCTGATGTATGTAAGTCCATAATAACTGACATGCGCAATACTAACCAGGCTGAGACTGGGCTGTTCGTCGAATACCATAGAGGACACTCCCTGAATGAAACGTGAAGAGCAATTAGACAGTAAGATAATACACAGCTGAACAAAGATACCTTATTTTAGTAGACAGGGTATCTTATTTTCCTATCAAGACACCTTGCGTATATATGACGTCCACAGTATCCTAAAAAGGTGGCTCTGACCTGTTCAGGGTTTACAGTAATTAGCTATGAACTAATCAACTTTTCTTGTTCTAAAAATGGAACGTAACAAAAATTAAAGATCGGGGAACGTGAGCACGTAGTCGAATTCATGTATGTAATGCACGGAATGTCACATGGAACGCATGAGAGATGTCACTGATCACTGAAAGAGAAACATCATGTTGGGTTCTTACAAAACTGTCTCCTTTTTGAAGAAGGGCAACTTGCACGAACATGGGATGTAAATCAGCGTCTGTGATGCGAACTTCGGTCTGTACGAAAACAATAAACAAAAAACATTTCAATTCGGTTACAATTACAGCACTCTTACGAGAGGTGGTCGCAACCCGGGGGTAGCTTACAGCTTAACATCACCAGATAAATGTATTATCCTTCCTGCTCTACATTAGCCTCCTCCGCAGACGTTTTTCTGGGCTCCCATCGATCATCAGGCAATCTTCCTTCCCCACGAACGTGACGTACGTGACGAGCCCAAAGAGCGTCTGCGTGGGAGGCTAGCTCTCCATACAAGAACACGGCATAGTTGGGGAAATTATATTAATTATTTACACCCTATCCTCAAAGTTTCCCAGGCGAAAGATGCATACAAAACATCCAGCAATTAGTCGAGTTGTTGACTTTTCAAAGCTTAGTAGTTTGTAATCTTGGAAGCATGAAGGATGTCGCGTACTAACCGGCCTTTGTTCGCCCTCGTCAATAACAGAAATCTTGTGTAGTGGTAGATTCTTTTCCTCTTCAGATAAGTCCTCTAAAAAACAAAAATACACGTGATTTTCTGCCATGAAATTTAGATCATTTATAAAGTCTTCTGTCTTGAATACGCAACATAGACTCGTTAGCGGAACGCGCTAAAAACCTACTCCTGAATCTCTTTCCGCTGGAGTAACGTTCATTTTTTTTTTATCATTTAAGTCTAATGCCCCCTTACTTGCGACAATACTAAAAAGGTCATCACTGCCATCTCCTAGAGAATGCACACAGATATAACTACAACCGTTTGATAATTCAAGGTTTCTTTTGGTTGCTATGTCATTATTTCACAGAACGACAGTAACAATTTCTGTTTACTACCTGCAGGGGGAGTCACAGTAGATTTTCTCACTCTGCTTGTGCGCCTCGAAGCGGGAGACTGGCTCCTGGGCCGAGTGTTTGAATTGGACCTACTAGTCCTCTGGTCGTGTTCTACAGAATCTGCATTCAAAGAGCTGAATCGTTGACGCGGTGGAGTTAAGGTCTAAAACACAATCAGAATTACATGAAAGCTGCCATATTACCTGCTAGCTTGGAACTAAAGATAGAACTTTTAAGTTAAAACATGAAATCTAGACATGAGGTTTCTGTGATGAACTGATCAACAACACGTCTCTCGATTTGAATCCGAAATTCCTACGAAACGTTTTTCTGCCACGACCCTGTAGCGCCGTGCCCAGGACTTTTGTTAGACCTTAGCCTCGTGTCCAGGCTTCTCTAATGTTCAGCTAATCGCTTAATCAGATTTAAATGCCCGAGAAGGCCGGGGAAGGATGTTGCAAAATTTTATCTCTCAAAATTTCATAGGTGCACTGGAAGTTCTGAATTATTTATTACCGGTGATGAAGACTTGGTTTCCTCTTCCACAGTAGGTAAAGCCAAGTTGCTATTGCCCGTCATTCTTTTTTTTAATCGCCGAGGAAGTTCAGAGCTTGAAAATTTTCTTAACTGCTCCTCTTCAGCCGCGTTCTCTTCACGAGTTATGCTGATCAGACCAGGTTCACTCGAAAGCTTTCTCCTTGAGTCCAACCTGTGTTTTAGATTGTTTGACTGTTCGTCAGTAGGAATCCTCGTTGATGGTTCCGGGGCGCTTACCACTCCCTTTCGCCTTCCGTGCGGCGGTGTAGCCGCCCGAAAACCGACCGACTTGATCGACTTTTCTTCGGGGGAACCTTGGCTGCTGTTATCAATACTTGTTTTAAATATTTTCTGGGCAGCGGCTACTTCGTCGATGGCGTCAGCGGTTTTTGCCTCGGTTCCAGCATCATCGTCATTGTCGCTTTCATGTGTTATCAGACCATGCCTGAGGTGCAGCTTGGGTAATAAAAGCGTCACAACTGACAACTTTGCCTTCACTCGCTCCAGTCTGTCACGTGATGAGGCTTTGGGAACCTGGCTTTTTACTATAAACAGACAGAAATAATTTTTTCAATAAAAATCTTCCTCACAATTTTTATGGCACGTGAACGAGAGTTAAGGTGTGTTTTCGATTACCCCGATACGTTTTTTTAAGTGTATTGTGTTTTGAAATAAATAAACTGATATCGGTGAGACATTAAATTAATTATTCTATTGAACAATACACAAGAACTTTGGACAAAGTACCGTTTTCAAATCCTACAACCCTGTCGTTATGTTGAGTAAGGCAGCATCTCACTTCTCTCAGCTTTTTAAGGACTTGGCAACTCCCCTGAAGAAAGAAAAATCGAAAACGGGTTTCATAGAACAAATTATTGTAGAAATAAAGAAAACTAGAGAACTGGAATTAAGTTTAGAGACTATGGGAGACTATATATACACAGGACAGTTACAGAAAAGGGAAATGTAAATACCGATTTTATGATGTAAATCCAGTCTGAATGATTGCTGTCTCTTACAAGAACAGATCCGCTTCTAGGAAAAAAAAACATTTCCAAATCACGTGTTAGGAAAAACATGCGCTGATTAAAAATTTAAAAGTTGGTTGGAAATGAAGCAGTTGAGTCTGCCGTCCATCAAGTTTGTGAAGGCAAAATAATTTGTCGTTATGTTATTAGAAAAGGCTTGTCACGCTTGCATTATTGCATTTGTTTAAAGATGCAAGTCGTCTAATCTGTATATGACACAAAGCACTTTTCCTACCTGAAAAAATGGAAAAGACATTTTTTGGGATTATTGGCCATTAACTCTACAGGCCATTCCTTCAAGAAGTCGATGCTCCTAATAACATAAATGAAGAAAACATTATCACCAGGCGTCAAAAAACTCTACAGTCAAACTTCCGGTAAGCGACCACTCAAAATGTCAAGTCGAGATGGTCACTTACCGGAGGTGGTCGCTTACGGGAGCTTGGACCATAGTGGATCAAAATTTTGCCACATTAGCATATTGTAACTTCAGAGACTTACCCCACGTTTTAAACATTTTTATTCATGTAAAAAGTCAATTTCGAGACCAAATACGGTTTCCCACTGAAATATTTCCGTCTTTTGTAATACCCAGGAATACGGATAATGTTACACCACCTTCTTATCTAATTTCCTCTCTATTATCTGTCAAGTGGTCGCTTATTGGAGGTTAAAAACAAAAGAAAATTTTAAACTTATAGCTCTAAAAGTGGTCGCGGTCGCTAACGAGAGGTAGTCACTTACAAGAGGTTCCAAATATAGCGATTTGATTTGGAAACTTTAGTATTTTGGAAAACTGGTCGCTGAGGAGAGTTGCTCGCTTACGAGAGGTGGTCGCAACCGGAGGTTCGACTGGAATTATATATCAGAAATGGAAAATAACTGAAATATAGGGTGATTAAAATGCTGAGATTTGGACCATTTTGGATGCTCATATAAGCAATTTAGATTTCAAAGCTAACGTAAAGAACTTTTCTTATTTGAAGGTCATGTGAAAAGGACGACTCAAAATGTGGGAGATGAGAAAAGAGATTTTCTGTTTTAAAAAAAGACAAACTATAACATAATAATTTGAAATCTTACTTGATAAACGTTTGTTGATCAGGGTCATTTATGTTCTTGATTCCGCCCGCTAACATGAAAATGTCTACAAAGTCCTTCATGAAAAACACAACAAAGTAACATACTTTAATACTAATCGTCCGTTTTATTCACCTATAGTATGGCTGTACACAACACCAGACAAGTCTGAAAACTTTCACATTCAGAAATTATGGCTTCTGCTTTTATCTCGTGCCCTCTTCCACCCTGCACCCTTCGGAGAGACGGCCCGCCATTTTGAATTTTTTAAATTTTCCAAGAAAACCGTTACGTTCGACCATTGACATCTCTGTTTTTGCAATCTTGACTAACTTAACTTTTATAAGAAATGAGGCACTCTGATGAAAATCGTTCAAAAAGAATCCCAATTTATAACGAGTTAACACGCTGTTACATATATGCATAAGTGAACGTTCTATACGTACCTCTTTTGAAATGACCAACAATTCAATAGGTTCCCGCGAAATGACAGTGGACTGGCGCCGAGTATCGTGAAGAATGGCCAACTCCTGCCATAAAATAGTTAGGACTGGTTAAAACCAGTGGCATAGCGGTAAGATGGTTACCCGGTACAGACGGATTGAAAACAACCAGCTGCAGATCGATACCTTGTCCAGTCCTGGCCCTCTCTCAGCTCTCTCTCTGTCACGCAACGTCGGGAGACTGGAGACGTTGCGCGACAGAGAGGACGAGACTAGGCTATACCGGAAAGTTTTTGTATGCAAAAACGTATTTTTCAAAGATTCCTTTGATTTAGGTCTTTAATTTAAGTCTTTAACTCTCACCTACCCCAAAACTATCTCCACGTCGTAGGAAGTGAACTGTTCTTGCAAAGCTCTCGTTTTCTTCCATCACTGTCACGACAGCTGGAAAAAAAATAAGAAACTAAAACTCTCTTTCTTAACTGAGATGGTCAGTTATATTATTTCCTAACGTAAAATTGACCGTTAGCTTGTTTTACCTGCTTATTTTGCTGGTTACTTTGCCCATCATCTGTCGTTTCTGTAATATATCAAACACGAAAGACAGTGTTTGACCACGTTTCCAAACACTGAGAGGAGACTTGGAAAATATACGACGAACAGCGGAGTATTTTTGACGAACTTCGAGGTGTTTGGAAATGTGGTCAAACACTGCCTTGAGTCTGATATATCTTCTCAGTCGAAACTAAAACTAAGGAGAAAATGGAAAATTAACACCGTTACGGTCATGATTTCCTTTGTTTAAATTTGATGAATTATTAAGGAGTTTGAGAAGGGCTAGCTCTTACTCCGTTATGACGTCACATGTGTATTTGTAATTGCAACAAGGAATGCATGTATGTCAAGACTTACCTGAGCCCGAGAGCACGAAGTAGAAAGCCTGCGGTATATGACCTTGTCTTAGGATTGCCCGCTTGGTTTGATGTCTGAGGTGGAAAAAACAGAAAAATAATATTTTACATTGTAAGGGATATCAATAGATCGACATTTGGAAATGCACCGTTACCAGTTTTGTCACAAAACGGCGAAATTGTCTCTTCGCGACAAAATGTAACGTTTGGTTCTACAGTTTCAAGCAGAAGTTTGCGATAATCGTGGAACAATGGACGCCGATGCGATATTTCCCGGGCATTTCATAGGTTGCTTGCCAGTTGGAACTTACGTTTCATACCATCCAACTCTGACAAGTTTCTGCTGAATTCGTTGAGGATACTCCGCAAACGATCGAATCGATCGCAAAGAAAAGAGAACCTGAAAAACGAAAGAAAGTGTAGGCTTTGGAACTAGTCATAAAACAGGGAAATTACCTCTGATTAATATGATTCCTATTACTGCAGTTTTGTAAATTCATTCTGAGGGCCCTGATCCCATGAAAATTTCACATTTTCCTCCCTTGATCCTTATTAATAAATGCTATTGTTCATTAAAACTTTTTGTCAAACTTCCCTTTAATATTAGAGATATCTCTTGCTCCCTCAAATTAATCCCAAAAATATTCCTTGTTCCCTAAATCCCCCGGAAGGCCTTCCTTTCTGTATTTCGAAAGAACTAAGATCGACTTAACCTTGCCATTTATGTCAGCTTTTGTCTCGTCTCTAGACGTTACTTATTTTACTTTGTGTAAAGCAAGGAGCAGTCACATGTAATTACTTTTTGCCGCGCGGGTGAGTGATACAGAACACTTGTATCAGTGTGAACTTTACAAACCTTTGCTAGTTGTTGTTCCGTCCGCTGTTCCGGGTGAACTGATAAAATTACCTTCACTTCAGCCGAGACCCTCATCTGACAAGAAAGTAGATTACAATAACCTATTAATTTTAAACTTTGTAAATTTTTAAATCTTTAATACTGTCATTAATTTTAGACTCTTTTCCAATTTTGTTTATTCATTTTAATTGACCTATTTTTATCTTTTTTATTCCTTTTGTAACTGAAAAGCCCTTTTGGGGAGTTGCAAATAAAGTATGTATGTTTTGTATGTATACTATTCCACGATCTTCTTTTCAATCTCTCCTTTCGAGCAATATCTCGATATTTTTAAGGTCAGTTCACACGAGGACGTGTGGCATGCTATGTTAACGGGGACATGTTGCAGCTACATCTCGTGAATGTTATCAACGATGACGATCACGATCACGATCAACAGACACGAAGTGACGTGCCACTGCAACCTGTTCCTACACATGTCCGTCGTGTGAAGAGTGCAAGATTTTGTCGCTGCAGTAAGTCTCTGAGAGCAACCTTACGTAGACAAAAAGGAAAATGGCGTGGCCGCGGCTACCACTTTGCGGGACAATTTTGGACATTCACGCTGGTTTATTTGTCATCCGTATAATCTCTTCTAGATGGTAGCTGGGCATCAAACTCTCTCCACCCACTACTCAGTAACAACTGGCAATATGACTTGCTCGCCCGCAGCAGGGTTAATTAAAACGTTCTTATTGCGCAAGCTCCGCGTGAGATACGCGAGGGGACCACGCGAGGAAGCAAAAGGAAGTAAGAATGCGGAATAAAACTGAGATCAAATACAGCACAGTTTATAATTACCTTCCTGTTAGCTTTAAAGAATGACGCATCAAAAGCAAGTTCGGCGTCCATTTGGTTTTCGTGTTCATTGATGTACTGTGTGAAAACAGTGTGAGCTAAATTTTCTTCATCATTCTCCCTGAATGTCAATAAAAAGGAATGGAAATTCGTTACTCGAGCAATCCATGTAATATTTTTAAAATGTCCGTTTTGTAAACACAGATAGAGGCAAAATGGTTAAAAGTGAATTGGTTGGAGCAATTTCTTTTGCTTGCTATAACTGCGGTTGTTAAAACAACTTACCTAGTATAGAACAATACATTTTCGGTATCCTGACATGTTTGTGAGACTCGCAAGAAATTTGTAAGGTATTGCAGAGGGTATATGGTTAAAAGCTTTGTCTGCGTGATTCGATTTCTCGTGATTGATCATTTGCCAAATGACGTTCTCAAATTTCCTCATCTCCGTGACAGAACACGGATTTAGAAAGTTGAAACTTAAAACTGACAAAATATGAAAAAAATCCGCCGAGAGCTAAAGAAATGTAGTGCATAGCTTACTTCTCATACTTGTACTGGCACAGAGACGCAGACATTTGAACCAGTTTTACTGCTCGACGAAACAACTCTGCCGGCGGAAGAAGCTGTTAAAGAGAAAACAGCGAAGCGATCAGCACAGTTACACAAGTTCAAAATGTAAATTCTCCTGTTTATTTACAATTTTCTCCACATTGTCCAAACATGAACAAAAAATCAATGTAGGAAGTTAAAAAAATTCAAGATTTCTGTCCACGGGACATCGAATCCTAACATCTTGCGGCTGCAAAGCGCGTGAAACTATGATCGCTAAATACGAACGTAACTTGTTCTTTAAGGAACCTCACCAGTTCACTATATTCACTTAATAGGTCCACTTAAACAATGTTTGGCAGAGAACATTTTACTTCAATGATCTAAGGGACCGTTCATTTTTTATGAGGGAGGGGGGGCTGGTGGGATTTGGGAAGCACCATTTAAAAATCGCATGACCCCCCCTCAGCTTACCAATTTTTTCACATGGCCCCCCCTTATAGCGGTCATTTTTTGGGATGACCCCCCCCCAAAAAAAAAAAATTGAACAAACAATATTTGGATTTCAACTTTTTTAATATTTCTCTATTATCCCCCTACTTCACGTTATTGTGCTCACTATGAAGATAATATTGACAATCCCTCTACTACAGAGAGTTGTTGTTTAAAAAACAAATCAAAAGAAAGAGAAGTCAATTTCGGATCTCCTAGTTATGGCTCGCCCTGAGCGTGTGGCATTTGGCCTCTCATTGGCATCTTTCTCATCCGAATTGATGAATGCAAGAATGACACTTCACTTGAGTCACTTGAGTCATCTTCTCCCCCAGAGTCAATGGCATCACTGTCATACTCATCATTGTCACTTTCATCCGTTTCACTGCTGTCAGCACTTGCCCTGTTGTCATTTTGGGTCAATGTCCTTGCATTTCTCAGTGTTGGCTGGCCAGCTCTGAGAGGACTCTTCTGCTGCAAACATGAATGTCTTACAATTGCCTTTACTTTCTCACTCTTGCTGCTTTTCAAATGCTGCTTCAGCCCGTGGTGGTTCAAGTACTTGTTTAGTTCTGGAACACGTAGCTTTTTAAGCTTGGTTAGATCTTCGCACAACTCAGTCCAAGGATAATCCTCATATGATTTATCTTTTGCGTCCCTACTTAACTTTGCCTTTTCTTCTGCTCTCTTTTTCCTTTTAAATTCCAGCACTTCAAGATGCTGAAGATAATCCACCACAAACTTTGATTTGACAATAAACTTATCTGCAAATAGAGCAACGCTCTCTGGGTCATATAAAACCAGCCTGCCACTTCCATGCTCTTTCTTCGCTTGGACCCTTGGCTGCCAGTCATCTGGATCACACCCTTCTTTTGGGGTCTTCTGGTAGGAGACGTAGTGGTATTCCGGTAGGCAGGAATTTCAGGAACTGGTTTAGGGTATCTTTCTATGGGTGGTCCAGTCCATTCACAACAAAAAGAACAAATTTCTCCTACCTTTTCTTGACAGGACAACTTTAGAAACTCCCTGTTGTTCTCCCCCTCCTCATAGTGCTCATTCACAAACTTCTCAATCTTACGGAAGTAACAGTGGCCTGGAACACAGTCTTTCCTTGCTTCTGCATTGTGATACTGAACCAAGTACGAAGTGTTGTGAAAAAACTGGAAATCTGTTGATGTGTTGTGTGAAACACATTCTTACATTTAATTTACAGATGTCTTTATTTGGAAGGTTTTTACCTCTACTTTAGTGATAAGCATGTATAAATGTTGCCCTGTGCAGGTAAAACAGAAAGCTGTTGAAGTACAAGAAGATGAGCCGGTAAGTGTTAATTTCTTGTCAGTGTTCCAATTTTTATCTGGACATTAAAAACGCATGCATGCTTCACTTTTATAATGAGAAACTTCTGTATTTTCCTGTTGTAAAGATAGCACCTAAAACTGTTTGAACATTTTTAAAATGGTATGTGTCTTTTAATATATCGTTTGACTTAGGTCTACATTTCACTACACGAATACAACATCAAATGGTTACACGAACCATTCGATAATACCAGTTCAATATAATAAATAAAAAAATCGTCTTTCCTTTTCTGGTAGGTCACTAGTTCCTCCTCTGCTGATGATACAACCATACCTCAGGGTCTCCGGAAAACAAGCCTTGGCTATATTGTTAATCCAATCGGGAAAAGAGCGCATTACTACATGAGCATCATGAAAGAGGCTCATTCCAAAATGCGCAACAATGGCGAAAGCGACGAGTCGTTTAAGAAAAGGTTTACAGCTGAACGATCCAGGCAGTTTGACATCTTACAAGCAAAAGAAGCAATCTTTCTAAGTGCGGATGGCTGTTCAGAAAGGGCGAGTGAGTTTTCCATGCCAGGGTACCGGTTGAAGCCCAGTGATGGAAGAAAACTGAACTTCTCCATCAAAGAGCACAGAGCAATGGTGGAAAAGTTGAATGCCATACTGAAAGATGTAAAGGAACACGATTCCACACTCTTTCAGTCCAATGGGCTTGCTTTAAAGCAGGGCGAAGAATTTGCCCACAGTTTTAATGTAAAACAGATCAAATGTATAGAAGCTAAGTTGACGAAGGTCACCCAGGACATGGAAGCATTAGAAAATAAGAAGAGCAATTATAACAGCATATTCAAGGGCATACTCAAACAGCAAATCAACAAAAGGAGAAGGAAAAAAGAAAACCACAGAAAGTCAAATGAAAGAAAGAGGAAGCGGACTGAAAACAACGTCCAACGAGTTTATGGAATCTGTGTTGGAAACCCGCTAGGAAATGATCTTCCACAATGCCTTGTGTACCCTCCTAGAACGGCCGTCCCAGAAGAGTGTATTAAAGTTGAGGATGTTGCCACATCGTTATTTAGAAGAGATGGGCCATACATCGCACAGCTCTTGGAAGGGAATTATTTCACCAATGCTGCAAGAAGCAGAATCACCACCAATCTTGAGCAGGAAGTCAGAGATTATGTTTACACCTTCATGTACCCTGAAGAGTACACTCTGACGGAAAGCATTGCTGCTTCTTGTAGCATTGGTGAAAGAGACTCCCATAGCAACACAAGCGGCGACGAAGAACTCGACGACAGCGAAGATGAAGATGAGTGCCAGTGAAAGTTGCATTCGAAAATAACAGTGTTAAATACTTCTTTTCAGTAGCTACAAATGCTTTTTGTCGCCAAACGTTTTTTTAAAGCAGTAGGAAAGTTTGTCATAAATTTGTATCCTGCCTTCTATGTTTTTTCTGTAGCAATTTCTTTGATATTCAAACATTATCCCATTTTAAAGTTTTACTAAAATATTTCACGTGACCCCCCCTTTTTCCCTTATTTTTTTGGGATGGCCCCCTCTCGAAAGCCATTTTTTTTCGCATGGCCCCCCCCCAAATCCCACCAGCCCCCCCTACCTTATAAAAAATGAACGGTTCCTAATTGCGATATCTTTAGGCTTACAGACACTGTGGCCTTATTCGCCTACGAAGCCCGATATTTCAGACTTAGGGTGTTCTTCCGGGCATGTTCTCTCCAAAAGGAAGTCGGTGCCCCACCCCCATTTTTTTTTTTTTTTTTTTTTTTTTTTTACATTTCTGACATAACTGACTCGCCATCTTACAGTGGTAAAAGTCTCAGAAGAAAATCAAGGTTGGAATATGTTCGTGCGAACGTCCTTAAAAAAACTCGCGCAACTTTTTCATCCAAGCAGAAGTTAAGGTAATTCCTTAGTATTGCATTGCGCATCCCTACTGCGCACGATTTTCGCGTCATTAGCGCGCACATGAGCGCGTGCACGTACAAAACGTAAGAGATTTCCCTCAAACTAAGCTCGATAGCGAAATAAATGCTCCTTTTCTCTTAAACGAGCACGGTGACCCCCGAATTTTTGTTCAGGTATTTGCTAAGAACAGTCAAATAAGGAACATATTTGATGAAGAAAAAAAGTTTGATAGTAGAACATGATTTTTTTCTCAAAAATAGTTCCGTACTGGGTGTATTTTGGCCAAGGCGAGGAATTCACGCTAACCACGGAACTGGCCGAAAAAGTGCAATATTCCCACAACCAGGCAATCAAAAACGGCTTAAATGAAGCAATACTGCTTATGTGAATAAAAGAAGCTTTACTTTCAAGATAAAATTTCGTGTCTTTCAAGTAGCCAAGACTTAATTCTGTATGAAGGTGATTCGAATTTTTAACGCGCAACCAGTAAAAATACCCCATTTTAAGAGCCTGCTGACGCATAAACAAGCACGGTGACCCAATTTTTTTATTGCATTTTTTAATGTTCATATCATGAATGTTAATTATGCCAAGTTTCAAAAAAAGGTTTAATAGTAGAACAATTTCAAGGGAATTATCTTAAACGAAAACCAATTTTGATCGCTCGCAAGCGTTTAGAGCGGTTTTCAATTGAGTGTCGTAAAACCAAAACCAAAGTTATTACTCTAACCAATCACAAAGGACAAAGAAAATACAGTGAACCAATCAAAACTCGAAGTAATTACATGTAGCTGACGCAAAGCGCGGGAAAACGAGTGCGAGTGAGTCACAATTGCTTTTGGTTTCACTTCTGATTGGATGAAAAGTTGGCGCGAGTTTTTTAAGCCAATCATGCAGCGTAGTTGATGCAAACCTAATTACTTTTCGACACTCAAATGAAAAGCGCTCTGATCCCGGCCGCGCTTTACGCGCGTCAGCTACATCTAATTACTTCAGTTTTGATTGGTTCACTGTATTGTCTGTGTCCTTTGTGACTGGCTAGAGTGATTACTAGGTTTTACGACAGTCAATTGAAAACCGCTGTAATTTATGAAAAGTAATGTGGCAGTTTATTTCTCTGAGTCTCCTAAGAAAAAATTCTAAGTTAGGAAAGAAAACCTCTAATGATGAGCTGTTCGATTGTTACTGGGTGCTCAAAAACTTCTTTCCGATTATCCTCGAAAATGAATGTAATTCCGATTACCGTTTCGTTGATTAAGGCTGGTTTCCACTTGCGCATAAGCACAAGCATAAGCCGACACACTAAGATGTACGTAATTAGCATCATTTACAAGCACAATTTCCTTACAAAAGGCGCTACTTAGCAGCGCTTTACTGCGTCTGCGTATCTTGCTTATGTTTACTAGCTAGCCTTTCATGTAAATGCCGAACATTAGTTGAAGTTACGACAATATAATTTTTTCCTCTGTTTATGCAGAGTTCTCCTAGAAGGTTTGAAGCCTTGCAAGTCCTCGTCCCCATTCCCCCTGCTATATTTACCTTGTCAAAGTACTCTGTTTCTCCTGGTGTCCTGTTTTTCCCCCATGAGTCCATGGTACTGCGTCGACGCCTGCGCACTCTGATCCCCACCTCCGCCAATCCGCTTAAAGAGTAGATGCTCAATCGATGTCCTTTCGCTGACGATGGTTCGGATGATCCGTTGGCATCGCTCGGAAGCACGGACCCCCTCCGAAGACCCCGACCATTCTTCATTCGGGAACTTCCAGCAGCTACCCTACCGCCCGAGTTGTCAGCACCAGAAGTCTTCGATGATCCATAGGAGCGTTTGAAGTTTGCAGTGTAGCTTGAGCTAAGGGAAATGTTGTCGTCTATTGAACTCACCGTTGTTGATGAGAAAGTGCGTTGGGTCATGCGGCCAGCGGATCGAACATGACGAACGGAGCCTACTCCTTCCATGTAAAGAAGCTGAAAGTTATTAAAATAAAAACCGTCCTCATTTTAACTATCTTATACTCAACACCGCCGAGTATACAGACCAAAGAAAAACATTGATAAATAGCTAATTTCGTGTGCATGCTAAATAAACCAGTTTTCAATACTCACTTTATGCCGAAGACAAAACGGCGGTTTCAAACAAGGAAGTAAAAAGTCACTCCACTGCCCTATGACTACACAGAACTAAGACTTAACGCGAGAATTATCATCTGTCTGACGAATGACAAAAAAATTTCCTTCGACTGCCTCTGTGGCCTCATTTAAGCGCTAAATTGAAGGCCGTAGTTCCTGACACAGGGAGACACATTAACAGTCATATAACCTGAGCAACTAGGCTTTTTAATAGGATATTTGTAAATTACGATTGAATTGTATTTCTATGTTTGGTTGGTAATTTTCATTAGGACTTGTTAATGCCATAAAGCTTTTTTACACTCTTTAATGCCACTATATTTCTTCTGCTACACTACAAGAACAAGGGACTTTTGAAAACTATCTGCCCGCCAGTAAAGACGTAAACGGCCTCTTTTTTAACCTTATACCCTCTGCAATACCTTACATTTAAAGCACGTTTTATAATTAATGGGCCATATTAGCATGGAGTCCTTTGGACTGCAAAACAATAGCGCTTTTCGCGGTTAACTTTTGTCACTTACATCACAATATAACCCAGTTTGTATGAGAGGCAATTTTGGCCTACGGCCCTTTTCACGGCTAGCTTTTCTCATTGGCACAACAATGTAGTGCAACGTGGATGCGGGGCACTTTCGATCGGGCAGAAACTACAAAATGGCGCGACATTGCCTCACATATGTGTTGTCAAGAGAAAATGAGTCCCCTCATTTTCTCTTGGTGTTGTATTATATTGTAATGCAAACGAGAAAAGTTAACCGTGAATAGGGCAATTTTGTAGTTTCAGGCCCCGTCTACACGACGCCTGAGAAATTTGAAAACGCAGCATTATTTCTAGGGTTAGGCCTACCGTCCATTCTAATCTGTCACAACAACGGAGCTCTTCTAAAACGCTCTTCAAACAGGACGACTTTGAAAACGTCGGCTTTTCGTTTTCGTGTGGTAAGAAAACATTTTGAAAACGGATTTTTTCGAAAACGTCACCATAATCATTTGATTTTCCTGACCGAGTTTTCCTTGAACACAAATCCAAAATGACCAGTGATTGTTGCGTTTTCAAGTTTCACCGGCGTAGTGTGGACCGAAAACATTTGATGCGTTTTCAGAGTGAAACCTCCGTTTTCAAATTTCTCCGGCGTAGTGTGGACGGAAAACCTTTGATGTGTTTTCAGAGTGAAATCTCCGTTTTCAAATTCATCCGGCGTAGTTTTGACAGGGCCTCAGACCGAAATTGCCATCGACGTTGGAGTACATTGTAAAGCAAATGAAGAATAGTTAACCGTGAAGCGAGCTATACCGTATGAAAGAAAGACATATGTATTGCTCTTGGATCAGCCTGCCGGAATTCGTGCTTCTACGTTCGTGTATTAGTTGCGCTTAGTTAGCGCTCTGTCAAGCCAAACCGCCTGTAATCTGCACGCTTCTCTTAGCCTCTGACGCCCAGTTACCCGTAGTCTGCGTAGTGTCAAGGTTTCAAAACAATTTCCCAACAGTTAGATTAAAATTGGAGAAAAGGTTCCTTGTTAAAATCAACTTGTCTTTCTTTCTCGATTTCGTGCGGTCCGAGTTTCTCGACACGGCTCTTAGCCAAAATTACAAATTAACATCGATTACGTTTGACGGCCCTGTTAATTAGTGATTCGTTCAAGTAAATCAGGAGTCATTAATTAATCCTTCGAACTTCAGAATTCAACAAAACAACAATTGGAAAACAATTCAAACCAATAAAATAAATGAAATAATTACAAAAATGTAGTGTTGCTTCAAATGTCGCGGAGAGCATCTACCAATAGGCTAATGAAAATCAGTTATAATTTCATAAATTTGTCGTGGAACTACTGAAAACATACACAAGTTTACAACCTCCTCCATGACGATATTGCAAACATTCTGATATCCTTGCGGAAACAGGACAAATTAGCGTTTCCTTACACCTTAACCACCACAAATGACACAAATTATTCAGGTTTCTTGTTTGAACGTAGAATGATATCGAGCGATTTCACTTTTAAGACTGGACCAAATGAGATTTGAGCGTTTCACAGCCTCAGTTAAATATTAGGCAGGTTGTCAAGACACACAAAACCTTTGCTTTCTGCACGAGGACGCCATTGGTAGCTATCATTTTTACGAAAGTGCTCCAGGTTTCACCGTTTGAATGCAATTTTCCAAGGCCATCAGTTTATACTCACTTCTGTTCAGCAAACAAACAACACCGCGATATATGTTGCTGGTTGCCTGTCGTTTAGCTCTCAAGTAGATTATTAGTTCCTAGTAGTCTGTTAGCCCCCAACCAGAGGCCGATGAGCCAAAAAGAACGGGGAATAGAGAGTGGTTTCGACTTCTAGTTAGGGGCTAAACGTTAGGGGCTAATTGACTTGAGGGCTAAACGACCGGATACCACGTTACTCACCTCAGCGTTAACAGCAACACAGACAGAAGAAAAGAATTTTTAAGACTATCACAGCTCGTCTTATGAGTTAATTTATCATTGTGTTCCGGCTGACCGTATCTTGATTGCGCGGACGAAAACTCCTCTATCGTATTTTATCTTTTTGTTCTCAGGTTTATCTGTTGATCCGCTTTGTCAGGATTAGCCGGCGTGCTCCGTGCCCGTGCTATGACCACCAAGGAATTCATTCATTTCTCTTGTAAACAACAACCGGATTGTTCTTGACAGATGGTAAACAAGACTAAAATATCAAAATTATTGCACAGTAGAGAGGTCTTGTGGCGGACGTGCAATGAGTATATGGTTTTGCTGTGGGACTGAAATCTGCCCTCTAGCACCAAGCTTAATAGGTCGTGAATATTGGCCTCGTTTCTCGGTGTGTTTACGAAAACAAAACCTGGCCAATATTCCGCTAGATTAATTTCACACTTGGTCAATAATCTATATTTATAACTTTGTAGGCTCTTTTGTTACCTATTATTGGCATCGTTCTATCCTGCAGCCAGGTTCTTTCCCGTTCGCCAAAAACTCAAAAAGAACGCCTGATGGCAGGTTAGCTTCATTCTGGAGTTTTTAGTGGCAAGCCATGTTGTAAAAAAGAACCGATATAAACCAAACTACTCAGTCAAGATGCGGGCGGGATATTGGTCTCATTTGTTTTGTTTTGATTGTTGCGTGTTTTCTTGGACAATATATTATTACATGGCTGTGTCTCACAAGGACTGGGAACTACCGAATTCACGAATTTGATTGGCTGAGATCGATATTGACCGCGGTCTAGATTTTCCCATCTACAGTCCGGGATCGTTATCAGATTTGATAACCTCGACCAAAACAAACCATTAACCAATCGCTGCACAAGTTTTCGTTCACGTGACATTATTTGGTAGCAACAGTGTATAATTCAATATGGCGGTCGACGGGCGCTGCGATGAAAGGAGTTACTTTTTTCACAACATCACAATACAATTTCATTTAATTGTAATTGTATGTTTGCTTCACAATAGGTTACTGGATTATGGAATAGAAACAGAGATGTATGGAAGAAAACTGTCTTTGTCCAAAAGCTACAGCGAAAAGTTTCATTTTCAGATAGACACCGTATAATATTTGTTCCGAGTAAAAACACACGAAGGTAGACAACAGTTATTCTGTTCACAAAAGCGTTGTTTATTGATACTAATATGATAGCTTCTATTTTCACTCAGGCTTCATTTTCTTGGTAGTTGGCGAAGCTGGCTGTTCAGCAGTCTGTATAAAATATAAACGAAACACTAACAGTAAATACATCTTGAGTTCACAAATTGACACTGAACAAGTTGTTTCTATATTCCAAGCGGAGAGCTGTAACTGAATTTCGTTCAGTTTGCATGAGCGAAGCGTGGTTCGGACCGAAACATCTCCTGCTATGATTCATTACTATGAAATGGAAATAACAGTATCGAACCAGTTCGCAACCCTCCCTCTGTCGACTCTCTGTCCAGATATACTGAAGATAGAATAGCTTACCTCGATGGCCACATCCCATCCCACACCTAATTCCATTTCTGCGATTGCTAATTCAACCCCTCCGCCGTATTGTACAGTTCGTTTCCATCTTTGATGCACTGGAGTTCTCTTTGTCGTTGTGGGCTCGCCTGATATGGTTCTGGCACAACAACAAAAATATAGCAGGTATATTTACTTTAATTCGTGATACACCTCCGTTCAGTGGAATGGGTACATGCAACACTTTATGTCGTGAGATGTGACAGTAAACTTGGAAGTCTTGGCATTTCCGGAAAAAAATTGTTTTAGTTGTAGATCAGTAGTCTATTGTTGTGCATTCGGTGATATGGAAAAACGCTTTTAATGACCGATTCATATAAAAGAAACTATACTTCAAGTAATATGTTTTCGTACCATAGTTCACTCGCTAAATCCAACAATAAGCTTCATTATATAACGACTGATGTGCCAGAAAACTGACCTAGTTTGGCCGGCATTTCCGGAAAATATTTCAAGACCGCGAGTTGTTGAAATTGACTCTAAAATATGGGCAACTTACCCTTTAACGTGATTGCCGATTTTCCCGCAGTCCGAAAGGTGTTTTAGTTCCCTGTTTATGAAGTATTGCACCCGGCCTATCTGTCTTCCAGCAACTTCTCTCAAAGTGTAATTTTTCTTGGCGCTCTTGGATACCAGACTGTGGCACGTCTAGAAGTGTCTCGGGTATTTCTCTAATTTCTGGCAAAACACAACGAAGTGCGAACGAGTCTTTGTTTCCAATTTTCAGGAAGGACATGAAAAGGAGTTCCTTCTGGCCCCTTGATTTTGACCTCATGGTAACCCTTCAAAAGAAAATAAACAACTAATGTTAGATTCGCAAGTGGTTTCCCGACCACCTGGACTGCCGTACCATGAATCGAGCGACTCACTAAGAGCTATAATTTTTTCTGAAGGGGCTTAGATGATTTATGTAAGTTACTTTTACGTACCCCTTGATTTTGCCACCAGTAATTCTTAAAGTTGAATGGTGCGTGTCTGTCAGGCCTAAGAGGAACGAAAATTTTATGCTGCAAAACTCGACAACAATAAACCTACCCTATGTAATGACCAAGCTATATCCACAAAATCGACATAAATTTGCTATTTTGATTCTATGGGTACCAGCATCCGCCATCTCAATACCTAGGAACATATCGATTACAGCTGTAAATATGGCCGCCGTTACGAACAACACATCGCAAATCAAAATACCCCCGTGCACTTTTTTCACAGATCGTGCACAATACTAAAAACACTTTAAGTCCCAAGAATATGGCGTTAGGATTAACGACATATTTTTTGTGATTTTCGCAAAAATCTCCAGGTAACTTAAATCTAATGACAAAATGAAAAACATACCTGGTTTGGATGCAAAATTGCAAGCGCTGTTTCACTTTACCACTAGCATTTTACATCGTTTACGCTGGTCTTCAACCGCCATCTTCAAAACACGAGAGGCTCCTTCTTTTCTGGTAATTATCGAATAGAATTATGGGTAAATTACCCGAGTATAATCGAACAAATAACGAGCAAAGCGAAGTAAATACGAAAATTCCCGGTTTTTGAAATGGCCGCCATGTTGTGGCGTCACATGGTTATCAAATCTGATAACGATCCCGGACTGATCTAGACCGGTGTCACAGTGATATGTGTATCCCCGTGATATGTGTATCCCCGCACACATATCACTAGTGATATGTGTATCCCCTGTGGGGATACACAAAACACTGATACGCGCCTGGGCATTCAACGAACAAAATGGCGACTCGGTTGCGAGGTTCCAACGAGCGCTGTAAAGAGTAGGAGAAACCAGAAATGAATTCGAGCCCAACGGAGCAGATTAGGATTTCTTGAGTTTGGTTGAGTTCCAACCGACTCGATTGCATATCTGACTAAAACTTCGAACAGCGGATACACATATCACTAATTATTTCATGGCGCAGTGATTTCAGTGTGTATCCCCTAAACACAGCCTTTAGATTGGCTATCTTAATCTACCTGATCGAAGAAAATGGCCAATTATTGCCGAAACGTGCTGGCTGCTTACTCGCGACAACGTTTATACCCAGGTTGAGGTTTGCGGAGTTTGCAACTCGAATGTCTAAATATCTAAACTGAAATCGCGTGCAGGGGATACACATATCACTAATTATTTCATGGCGCAGTGATATGTGTATCCCCATAAACACAACTGTTATAATATAGCGCATCAACGTTGTCAAAACTGCAGGCAATATTAGCACACGACGTTTTTACACGGCTTGGGTTTACTAGAGTTTGAAACGCGATAATTCCACTAAAAACGCGTGCACGCGTGCACGGGATAAAAGGGATACACATATCACTGATTATTTCATGAACTAGTGATATGTGTATCCCCATGGACACAGCTGTTATATTGGCTTTCTACCCAAGAAGAAAAATGGCCATTACATTTGCATTGTCAAAACTGGCTTGCTAGAAAGATTCACACCCGGCATTTATTCTTAGCTTGGGATTTCTGGAGTTTCACTGACCTCGGTTGTACACGACCGCATGCAGGGGATACACATATCACTAATTATTACATGGCGCAGTGATATGTGTATCCCCTGAAGACAGCCGTTATCTAGGCTAACTGCCGAAGAATAAACGTCGATTGTTATGAAACTTGTTAGCAATGTTCGCAGTATAGCAATGTATACAGCTTGAGACTTAACATATCTTACAAAAAGTCGAACTGAAAAGCGGGTGCAGGGGATACACGAGTGCCACTAGTCATTTTATGGCGAGCGGGTCGAAGCAGTGATATGTGTTTCACTCCACGAATAATTCAGATGCAAACAAGGCGATGAACAGTGGAGAATATGCGTTACTCGATGGGTGAGAATGCACCGCGCAATTAATATCGTCCTAGAAATCCCGTGCCGTGAAACTCAAATTGAAATATATCTAGATCCATTTGGTGTTCAACTTTAAATTCATTATATCCTGCTCGCAGAAAACCAGTTAGGATCAAGAACACAATTCCAGCAGCAGATACGTATGCTTTTTCAACTACAAAAATTGAGATTTGTGTTTTAAGTCTGTTTGGGTTAGTCGTTCGTCCAGTAAGCGACCGGACGACGAGAGCGCTTTCAAGAAGGATATTGCTATTTAAAGTAGAGGGGAGGGGGGTGGGGGATACACATATCACTGGTCGCCATCTTGGAGGGGATACACATATCACTAGTGATATGTGTGCGGGGATACACATATCACGGGGATACACATATCACTGTGACAC
The DNA here is from genome assembly GCF_964199315.1 of Orbicella franksi. NCBI lineage: Eukaryota > Metazoa > Cnidaria > Anthozoa > Scleractinia > Merulinidae > Orbicella > Orbicella franksi. Next base: position 26,891,110 of record NC_138150.1, on the reverse strand, counting down.
CGGCATCTCGACCGATTACATTTTGCCGTGAAAATGTTGCAAACTAAATACAAAAATATTGACGATTTTCTTCCAAAATATTTGTTTCAGAAAATATCCATGTTATGGAAGTGCCAAGCCTGATGAGGAAAATAACAAAGAGGACGAGTTTGGCAGAATTAAGTTCAGCCCATCACCGTTCGCAAGCAAAATGTCAGCTAGTGCAAACCAATTACATAAAACGAATTAATTTTTTCTTGTTTGCCATATAATAAGCATCTTATTAACCGAGCTTAGTCGATCTGTATGGGAGAATCTTGACCTCGGTCGTGTGTACAGACCTCACTGCGTTCGGTCTGTACTCCCGACCTCGGTCAAGATTCTCCCATACAGACCACCTGCTCGGTTAATAAGAGCTAATTATGGACAATAATGGCCAGTTTTGATTCATGTAAGATTTAAGCGACAAAAAGAAAAGGTGTATAGACCGTTTATCTGCAAAATACAAAGTTACATCTAGTTAAAACTGTGACGTTTTGATTTTTTTTGTAATCTACGGGGCAGGCGTTTAATTCAAAGGGGTGGGGAGAGACCGTCGGAGAAGGAAACTAGAAGCGCGAATGCCACGAGGGCCAAATTTCGAAAATGCCACTTTATTTTGCCTTTCTTTCAAAACGAGACCTTCAAATGACAATGCGCCCGGGGGTTAAAACCGAGCAATGAAGCCTTATTTCAGTTTGTTTCAAAATTGATGCAAGACCACCGGGCTATTTTTTTTAGCTCATCGCGACTTTTCAAAAGAAATTAAAGCACGAATTACGGAAAATTCCGTGATTTGTCCAAATGGCTAACAGTCTTGAACAACGCAAAGTTTAACATTCCGGCTTTCAAGCTAGGGTAATGTCAATGAAACGGCAATGAAAAATATAAACAATAACAATTCGATAAGTAATCGTAGTTAGGTGTCCCCAATTAGTGTACATTGTATGCTAGCGACTTCGACACACTAATAAAGTTCTTATCTTATCTTATTATTTGTGATGTCACAAATTAAAGTAAGTGTAAAGTGCGCGCGAAGTAATCTTCCTGACATTATTTTGCGTGTCCTCATACTGATTGTTATCCTTTTTTGCGTTTTTAGTGCTTGTAATTTCGCAAAGGGCTGCGAAGTAATTTGCACTCACCGCATGTGCTATTTCTTCAAACTATACGACAGTGGACAATTAATTAAATTCTAATTGTTCCCTTTCAAAACCCTGCAGCGTCAAGTCATAGGTGGTTGATCAGCTCTGTTTTTTGGGTATAATAGTTAATAAAATATGAAATATATGTACATATGTCAGTATTGAAAAATATGTAAAACAAACAATGAGTCATGCAATAAAGTAACTTGTTAGTTGTTACATAAAAAAACAGTCTTTACAAGTATTGTCCAGCAGGCTTGTGAAATTAACTAATTTGATACGCTTTTTAAAAATGTCCAAAACAAAACTGACAAAAAACTGTCCTGCAATTCAGGGTCCAAAATCCACATAGCTCTTGCTACAGTGTATGTGAGCCTCCGTTAAACTATTCATCAACGTTTTTGTCGTGTGTCCCCATTCATGAAGTAAATAGCAGCACCTTTTGCATTGCACTTGATGCACATGATGCCGGGAGATCTGCTTGCTGCACGTGCCCTTCGGCATGGCGCTATCCACGTGCTGCCTGTCCTTATAAAAGCGTTTCACCTTCTCAGGCTTGTTACTCCAGTCACGTGTCCTGCTTTTGGTCACGTGCTCTTTTTCTCTCCATAAAGCGTTGCCTGGCAGCCGTAATAGAGTCTTCTGTGTTTCGCTTTGAAATTTTAACAACTTCAACGGAAGAATCTGAAACAAAATACGTAAAAGCTATTCTTCTAAACGAAAACAAAACATCTACAGCTGAACACGATAAACTGAAGCAACCGGTATAAACAAACCTGTTTGGTGTTGGTCAAGGTCACGTGAGTTCCCTTCATGACAACTGTCTGTTAGGTTCCCTTCAGCCCAGCCCGACAATGAATAACTGTCTACTTCATGTAACCTAGGCAGGAGGTCTCTCACCCAATCGTACCTTATCTACAGCGCAACAATGGGTAGAAAGAAAAAAAAAAATGACCCCAAGTATAACATGAACCCAATTTCAAGAAACTGGTTAATTTAAGTAACGTCCAGATAGCTAGAGCGAGATTTGAAATATGAAGAGCACAGTCTCTCAAAAAGAACTGAATGAAAAAAGGATAGCAGGTTAAATTTGTAAGACAAGATTCAGCGAGTATGGAAATAAATTACTGACCGGGCACACCGTTCTCACATAGATTTTTGAGGTCCATATGATATCATGAAATATTATCCACTCCAGCTGATCTTCACAACCAAACAACTACAGAAATTAAAACAATAATTTATCAAAAGTTAGAAGATCAATAAGGTTGTGCGCTAGCTCAGGAACAGGAATGTTCTTACTTGAAGAAACTATCGTAACATTTCGAAGTAACGGCTTCAGATTATCGCATTTGATTGACACGATGACCTTAAAGAAGTACCTCTTCTTGAGCATCAATAATCGCAGACTTCTAATTTATATTAAAAATAACCTGCATTGAGGGGTTTTAAATTTGGCTGGGAGAACGCTGCATACAGTAATTTTGTTCCCCTGTCTCATGGTCATCGTGGACCCACAAAACGTCGACGTTCAAATGCTGTTGTCTATAGTGGTCAAAGCACTTAGCTACACCTAACTAATTCACAGCCATGCCACTTAAACTGGAAGAAGTAAATATATCAACTCAACAAAATATGCTTAAAAATCCCAACTGACGGGAGGCAGGCCAGTCGGCTATTTATAAGCATGTCCGAGGAGTTGAACTAGGGTCTACCGAGAAACAACTCTAGCTAAGTGGTCAGCCGGAGCGGGACTTGAACCCGCGGCCTCCGGATTTTAAGTCCGGCGCCCTAACCGCTCGGCCACGCTGACACCTCAACGGGTTACCCGTCATTCAGTACACCCTTGGACTCTTTTTCCCTTTCTTCTCAAGCCTGTCCTGACTCCGCTTCCCCGATCAAAACGCTCTCTAAAGCACCCTGTGACAAGGTTACTCTCGGAATTCTGTAATATCGCCCGTGCTTCCCACCGTTGACGAAGGATGAATGTAAACTTGAGTGCCATGTCCATCCATCGTACGAAAGCTGTTTCCTGTGCTACTTCTATAAAAAGAGAGAAAAGCTACTGGTAGAAATCACAGCGAAGATAGCAAGATAGCAACAAAAACGACCCTCGGAGACCCAGGCGCAGCTAGTCGGGACGACGCGATATTTTCGGGCGACGCGATATTTTCGGGTGAAGGTTTGAGGTACATGTAAGTTATCGCTCGAAAATATCTCGTAGTTCCGACTAGCTACCGGTTGGGTCTCCGAGGATGTTCAAAAACGAACGTCAACATAGTATATCAGTAATCTTTTCCATGCCATTTTCTGGCCAGAGGCAGTTAAAAAGTTAAGTTAAAAACACCAGCCATTAGATTGCATGTGCTCTGATTGCGCTTTGGAAAACCAACAAAAAGATGATAAACGATTAGAAGTTCAAGGGAAAATAAGCGGTTTTTTCCCCCAAAAGAATGCCATTCAATTTCACGCCAACTTTAAATAAACCGTACATGTAAATCAAAGATGGCCTACTTTCGAGCCACATTGTAGAAATATCCGCTACAAAGTGCTCTCCTGAGCAGATCTTTCGAGTTTGTACTTGGTTTCTCGGTAACTTGCTTTGGCACAGCGTTCTTATTAATCTGGAAAATTAAAAGAACAAGTTTTACTGGAAACGCATTATCCACGTGATAGGCGGCTAATCCGTGGCTACCAAACTTGTATAGGGAAACCTGATTGTTACACTCACTTGTCTTTGTAAAATGGTTTCCAGTTGACGATGAATGTTGTGCGCCATTTTCAGCGCTCGCCAATGAATGTAATGTTCACGACACCAGCGCGGAGGCGAGGAGCTGCAGAAGGCAAAAGAGAAATGTGTTCTGTAAAATGGAAACCGTTCAGGAAGCTTGTTCAAAGATTCATTGCTTTCTCTGATTTAGCGCGGAAAGACGAAGCATTAAAGATTAGCCCCGAGGGCAACAGTGAGATTTGTTTCCCTGAGACCATCAATGTTTCCGGCGGGGCCACCCATTAGGTGTTTTTTATACTTCCCAACTCAAAAATAGAAAAAACTGCGAAAAAATTATTTGCTTGGCGACGGCTTAAAAATTGGCCGCGGTTTAAAGGTGCACGACCTGATCACGTGTGAGTCGCAAGTTCAAGTTACAAGTTTTTTTTTCCCTGAGGAGTTATTGAGTTTTGGTCGCCCAAGAGAGTTAGTGAGTTTTGACCCATGGCATGTGACACGTTCTCCTCCAATGGGAAAGCGTATTTGAATTGGGAGGAATAGCAATGCATTTTAAAACATTTTTATCTCGACTGTAAGTCCTTCCGCTTCCGACACACACCTGACGTATGAAACAATTCTGGTTACATTGCCTATCAGAACTCCACACAATCTTGTACAAAACTTGCCTAGTTCCAAGGCCGCAATATTTCGCCGATGCCAATCGTTTTAAGGTCACGCGGTCCGGTGCGAAAAGTGTGTGCCCCGGGCCGTTCGTCTCGGATATGTCACCGAAATCATCTGACCGTGAAGACCTGGGAGAAAGCCGCACAGGAACTACAGTAGGCAAGTACAAAACCAGAACTAGACTAAAAAAGAAGCCGGGTTTTTGACATTTCACGCTGCCAACAAATAAAGTTTGCTCTGTTTTTGTAATTAAACTAACCTTGAATGGCATTTTCTGTAGACATACAGAAGCGTGGCAAAGTCGTTTGTCCCGCCTGCTTGTTCCGCAAGATCCTTATGGGCCTTTGTAGCTGCTGATAAATTCTTTTTTCCCCCTGGAGTAACAAAAACATTTTCCACGGACAACATGGCAGCCACTGGAAGTACCAGGTCTGCACAATCAAGACTGGCCGAGAAAATAACAGTCCTGGAAAGCCCTGGAGAGAGCGGAAATTCTGTCATCTGGCGACCAAGGGAAGTGACATTGCCACCACTGAAAAATTAATTTATAAAAGCAGTTATGATTCAGATGGAGAAAATTAAATGTAGAAGAGGATATCCTCCATTTGGCACAAAAATATGCTCAGATATTTGTCTGCAGACATTATTTGTTCCGAGAAGCAAGCACTTTTCTGAGAGTGAAGCCTGAGGAACACTTTGAGCTTCAAGGAACAGATAATGTCCAGGGACAGATATCCTAGCATATTTTTGAAGTCAAATGGAGGCTATTGTGGTTATTATCCTTTAAATATTTTCCCCTGCACATGCACTTTTGAACATTGGGACATATCAATCAGATATTCCCCAGTTTTAGCTGGGGCATGTTACATAGATAGATAGATAGATAAACTTTATTTAAACACGATAATAATTAAAGCTAAAAGCTTGTGGGGTCGTGTACTTAAATTTAATTTTGCTAAAAATTTAAAATTACGATTAAAATGTTTCGATTACAATTCCTAGATTTACAATAATACAATGTTCAGTCACACGATGCATTTAAACCAATAATTGTATGTGAGCGAGAATGTTTGATGCATTGTAACTACTGTAAGTTGAAAAACAAAGGTTTACCTGTCTAATGCACCAAAGTAGTAAAGCTGCTTTAATGCCTCTAAAATCATTCTTTCTTCTGGTGGATCAATGTATTGAAAGCTAAAAAAAAACAACTGAATGTGTCAAATTAAAATCCTGCTCAGCATGGTATTACAAACAATAGATGACAATAAAATGGAAATATCAGGTGGGTTCTTCTCACTAGTGGGGGCACAGTGACCCCATGGTTAATGAGCTCGTCTATGGAATGAGCAGTCCAGGTTCAAGCCCTGTACATGCTGTTGCGTTCTTGGGCAAGACACTTTACTCTCACAGCATCCCTCTCCACTGAGGTGTATAAATGGGTATTGGTGAATTTAATGCTGGGGGTAACCCTGCAATGGACTAGCATATCCTATCCAGGGGGGAGTAGAAATACATATACTCCTAGTCACTTCATGCTACAGAAACTGGAGATAAGTGCCGGCCTGATGAGCCACTTGGCTTGTATACAGAGTTTACCCACCTCTTCTCACTAACAGCTTTGTGGTTTTATTCATGCTATGTATTGTTAACATGTACCTGATTTTGGTTTTGAAATAAATATAAATTGCTATAGACAATGCAAGTTTATATACCCTAACACATCATGTATTCCCATGGACTTCAGATAAAGTATCACATGACCCAAGCTTGTCCTCTGAATTTCAGGGACTGTTTCTTCTGTCATCGCCATCTCATAAACTTCCCTAAAAGAGGAAATGAAGGTAAAATAAGGAAGATAGTTTCATGTTTGGTTTCTTTCTGGTTTTTGAAAATTTTAAGTCAAACTAAGATGCTGTAAAGATAAACTAAGGATACTGGACATCAGCCATGGAGTTTTAATTTTTTGACTAGATGTTAGATAAGAATCTGAGATACAAGTAACAAACCAACAACTAACAGTATTCATGCATGAAAAAGAGATACATACACTTTAAACATATCCTCAATTTAGTAGTTAGATAAGTTTACTTTACATGCCATCTTACTTTGAATATAGTCGAAAGCACTTGCCAGGTGCAGTTCTACCAGCCCTTCCTGCCCTTTGAATAGCTTCAGACCTGGATGTGTTATAAAAGGAATCCAACAATTTTTTTATGACACACAGAATGTAGCTAAAGAGGAAAAAAATAAGCCCTGCTGCAGTTAACTATCTTTCAAAAATAACAGTTATGTACCTTGATATCAAAACAACATTGAGAGAGTCCAGTCTTGTGCGGGGATTGTGAGATAACTGTTTCACAAAACCACTATCCACTACATACCTGTAAGAAAATGATAAACTAAAGCAACATCATGGCGCAAGGGCCTTAGAATTATTAGATATGCAGTGATTGTAGAGGATCAGAAAGTAATATGTGCAGAAAGCTGTGTTTGATTCCTGAAAAAAGTTAATATGAAATAAATGTTCAGTGCTGTTTACCTGATCCCTTCAATGGTTAGTGATGTTGCCGCAATGTTTGTTGCCACCACTACTTTCCGCACAGAACGACTTGGAGGATCAAATACTCTTTTCTGTAGTTCTGAAATAATAAGGAAATTTCAATTAGTACTCATTACATGTAGATACTGTACTGTTGAAATTTTGAAACAAACAAAATAAATTAAATTAATAATAGAGTGAGAGTACATTCTTTCTTAGCCTGATACCAAATAACAGATGGGTAACAACAGACTGAGCATTGGTCCTTGCTCAATTTACTCCAGATCATGAAGTGCTAACACTCAAACTTGCCATGGCAGCTAATATTCAAATTGACAAACAAGCTTAGTGTTCCTCTTGCCCATTGTAACCACACCACAGATTCTTTAGAAACCAATTATTTTGTCCAAAGAGACTTAAAAACCATTGAGCTCAACCACACAAACCTGTCGTCATGGATCCATACAGAGGCAGAATCAACATGGCTTCTACGTCACTATAATGAACATCATGACTGTAATCTACTTTCTCTGCGGCTTCAAACAGCTTGTCACAAGCATGTTCAATTTCTTCCTGACCCGTTAGGAAAACTAGTATATCTCCTGCACGCTCCTCAAAATGGATTCTCATTACTGTCTCCACAGCCTACAAACAATTTATTATTAATAACCATTTAGTATTTAGAGTTTGCAATTGCCAGGCTATAAAATTACTAATTATGCAATCTATTTAAGGTTCAAGACCATACATTCTCTTGGGGAGCAAAGCATGGTGTCCCAATGGCTAGTTCGCTGAACTCCAGATCAAGTGGTTTGCCATGTTTGGGAAAATTTCTATCATAGTGTCACAGTGGCAGGACACATGAGTCTCAAGGTACATGTACCTCTCTCCACCAGGTGCACATGTATAAAGCATTAATGGCAAATTTAATGCTGTGATTGAAGTAACCTTGTGATGGATTAGCATCCTATCCAGAGAGTTGGGATATACTTGCAATCACTTACATGTAATACTGCAGAAAGCAAGATAAGCCCCAGCAGTATTGGATGCTTTTCTTCTTGTGCAGACTTTTTCATATAACAGGTTAGAGCATATTCTACTTATTCTTTTCAATTATTCAATTTAACACTAGAAAAAAACAAAATTTAAATGAGTTTTTTAACCTGTTTATTACTTTAGTTACTGTCTTTTTTGATGCTGTTAATGTAGAACGTATTGTACAGAACTTTACATTACATGTATATAACTAAACTATAATTTGCATTCAAAAACTCACCCTTTTCAAATAATTAGGAGTCTGCAAGTCCTTAACACCAACATAGTCCAAGAAAATATTCTTTACAGGATAGCAGCGACCAGGAATCTCAAAGACTGGACAGTCACCAAGGAATTCAGAGAACTTGTCATGATTTAACGTGGCTGACATGATGATAATCTTTGGAACTCTGGGAGGCTTATCTTTACTTACTGAACTTTTCTTGTTATTATGAAAAAGCTTCCTCACAAGTCCAAATAATATATCCTGTAGAACAAAGTGTAATAAAGAAAAGCATATCATTGACTGCCATGGAGGGAAAAAAAATACAGAATGTAGTTACTGTATGTACAGTACTGTCCATTCTACTGACATTTTAAAATTTAATTGCTGAATTAAGATACATACATGTACATACGTACACCTCTATTGTAGGGAAATTTGAATGAAGTCATACAAAGAATAAAAATGGGAGTTACCATGAAGAGTTTCAAACATCCATAACACTAATTATTATTGATAAAATGAAATCAAGATGAGAGGATCAAAATCCCATTTATATTGTATCTTCTAGTTAAATGTCTAAATGATTCACTTGCTTTACACTTACAGTGTCCAAACTTCTCTCATGAGCTTCATCTAAGATTATTACGCTGTACTTGCTGAGTGCAGAGTCATCAAGAAACTCTCGCAGGAGGCAGCCATCAGTCATGTACTTGATAAGGGTGTTATCGCTGGTGGTGTCATCAAAACGCACTTGATAACCAACAGTTTCTGGAAGTATGCACACGACAGTTGAATTTTTTTTTAAAGCACCCATTCCCTAGCCTGTTGTTGTAATTGACTTTCTTTCTAATAGACTGATTGACAAATGTATTGCTTTATTTATTCATTGACTCTGATCAATTAAACTCTTCCTATTCAAATTACTGAGTACTGATTGACAATCTGTTTCACACAATGCCTGTCCAATGTCTGTCTTTCTGTTTGTCTGGCATGTCCTTCCAACTGACTGACACCTTAATTGTGTCTTACTGCTTACTCTTCTTCATGCTGTACGAATGATTGTCTGTCTGTCTGTCTGTCTGCCTGCCTTTCTGACTGACTGACAGAATTGTTGATTCTTTGGACACCGGTCTTTTCTCACTGTTTCAGGCTAAATTAACAAATTTCTCAAACTGCCTCGTTCTTAAAGAGTTCTGGACTTAGTAATAACTCTTCGGTAGTTTTCTAGGGGCACCTGTACATGTGTCCCGAAACCTGCAGTGTCATATTAAATAAATTCTCACAGAACGTTTTAGTTGTCAAGAAAAAACCCTCACCTCCTAAATGACAATTCATTTCTTCCGAAACCCGCGTGGCTACAGAAATAGCCGCAATACGTCTTGGTTGAGTCACACCGATCATTTGTTTTCTGGATGTGTAACCAGCTTTATGGAGAAACTGCGGAAGTTGTGTGGTCTTCCCGCTTCCTGTCTCTCCTACAACGACCAAAAAATCATTTTCTTCCACTGCTTTTACTAATTTGCTTCTATACTCTCTTATCGGTAGCTCGAGCTTGCCGAATTTAGAGGAGTCTGAGGTCTTTTCTCTTGACTTCAACTTGTCCGCCATTTTGTTTACAAATATAGATACCGCTGTAAAGTTAGAATGACGGCTCTAGCTTTTCTCCCGCAATATGGAGCCTGGAAACTAATTTATCGCCATCAAAATGGCGGCGATGGTGGACAAATTTTTTGTTTTGTTGAAGCAGTGATTTACCGAATTCTTTTGCCCTTCTCAACATGAACAAAGGTGGACCTGGAGCAAGAAGGCCTAAACCAGGACCAAGGGGTGAGAGAATACTTATTTTGCCCAATCTGTCTCTAGATTTAGCACAGTGTGGCAGTGTAGCAACTTTTGGAGACTGAGATATAGGAACTGGAATGCTGCTTGATGTGAAATATTTATTTGTCTGCACTTATTTGTCCGGGCTGTGAGAAGTGTCTGAAGGGTGTTATATGTAGAGACTTCACCTTCGTCTTGGATATATGTAGGATCTTTGCATGATTGGCTTGTTTTGTTTGGTTTACACATGTAAGCTTATGTCGAATGTGTGGTATTTGGATCTTTCTTTTTAGTACCATTTACTTATTCTGGTTGGGTTTGGGCGAAGGAGAGTGACAAAGTGTTCTCCCTGGGGGGTTGCAGGGGGGGGAGACCCTTGTACATTAGTGATGGGGGTGTTTGTCGTAACGTTTAGGAGTTGAAAAAGGCCGTTTTGGTACCTCTTAGGGTCTGCAGCCTCGAAAGGTCCACAGTGAGAATTTTTGCAGTACCTTCAAGGGTATTGAGACAAAAAACAGGGTTCATACGGGTCCTGGAAAACCTGGAAAGTCCTGGAATTTTATTGTGGCATTTTCCAGGACTGGAAAGTCCTGGAAAAAGGCTACTAGTCCTGGAAAGTTCTGGAAATCTGTTAAACTCAAGTAAAACATATGAAATGCATGGCAGACAGTAAGGAGAATTACTTGTAACATTGAGATCTCGAGAGTGAAAGGGTTAATGTGAATTTGAGAGTCCTGGAAAAATCAATCTGAGTCCTGGAAAAGTCTTGGAAAAGTCCTAGCAATTTTTTCCTGGAAAGGGTACAAACCGTGAAAACATTTGACAGGAGGTAATGTGTTGTTGTAGAAAAAAATTCAAGTCACGTCCAGAAAGTATGTCCTTGGTACCTCTTAGGGGTTCTTTTCAGAATTTCTGTTGAGCACCCCAGTCGTTTTTATATAGGAGTTCCTGCTAGATTTGTTGTAGGTTAGCAGGTCTTTAACTACATGTATGGACTGACTGTTAGACAGCCAGAAATTTTCCTTGTATATACTTGCAAGGGAAAAGAAAACTTGAGTATTGTTTTTGAATGGGGCTGAGTTTCTAAAATAAACCAAAATACTTTAGTGAGTCATGTCTAGGTTATTCATGACATATATCAGTTCCAAGCTGACTTTATACTGTGCATGTACAATGTATGTTGTTGTTAACGTAACTTTTTTCTTATAATTTGCTGTGCAGGTCACCCACCACCTGGAGACTTTATTGCGCTTGGTAAGGTGTTTCACAATAATTATTATAATTGTAGAAATTTCATCCTGGAAGAAACCTCAATAAAGTTAAACTGTATGTTTTTGTTTTTTTAACAGGAAGTAGAGGCTCTAGAAATCCAGAAAGTGAGCTGAAACCCCTTCAGCCATTAAAACCTCTTCAGCCACTCAAACCACCGCAACCTCTACCTTCAAAGAAACCAGGAAGCTCATCCCTTTCTGATAGGAAGAGAGAGCCATCCAGTCCCCTGACTCCACTTGGTGCCCCTAAGAGACCCAAGTTGTCTTCTCCAACTTATCCTTCCCATTCCTTCAAGACTGGAGATGGAGAGAGCAGTAAGAGGTCTGGAACTAGTGCTCAGTCTCTAGCACATGGAGAAGTCACTCCTATTGAAGGTACATGATTTGTACACTTGCACAAGGATTTTGGATATAGAGTAAATTTGTGCACATGTCTTAGATGAAATGAAATGAAATGGATGTTGAAAAAACTGTTCAGTTTAATGTGCATGTAGCTCATAGATGGCAATACCAACATGTTGTTTAGTTTGAGTTAGAGTAGTACAATTTACACAGTTTTACTCTGCAACAAACACATCAACTAAATTAGGAAGAAAGAATAGAGACTGAGGCATCTACAAGCAATTAAGCATCATACTAAGGATACTCTAGCCTCTTCCAGGTTCTTGGTCAGTGGGGACAATCAAAAAAGTGGACGGGCAAGGAGCAGGGTCCTTTTCCCTCCCAGATCCCACTTGTCACCCATCCGCTTTTTCCATCATCCCTACTGACTTAGGGACTGAAACAGGCTAGGGATACTGCCGTAAATGAACTTAGAAACTGTGTAAATTAATAACATACAATATTTTGTCTAAATTTATATACACTGTAGGAATCCTAGCAGTGTGATATTGAACATATGAATGTTCACTTTAAGTAGAACAGATGTACCTATTTAGGCTCAATTCTTGCCCCTTTTGAGAGATTTCAGTTTTTGAAATGAAAAATTCCACATTGTACGGGGCTCCGTGTGTACATTTTGCTTCTCTGACTGGTCATCGTCATTCACAGACAAATTCAACACAAATTTAAATCCATCCATAGTATTATGAATCCAAATATTGCAGCTTCAACTGTGCTGTACAATTATTTTTATTACTTAAATATGTGACATCTTTTGAGTAGGGGAAGAAATGATTGCTCAAAGAGAAAAGATTGTTAACTCCAGCTAACATAGTTATCTGTAACTCTAGTGAGTCCATCCGAACTTGAGGATCAGATGCTTGATGCAGATGCCAGTGGCAACAAGTTAAGGGTTGATGCTCTTCTTCTGGGAGCAATAAAGAATCTTAAATCAAACAAAGCCAAACCTGATACCATCATGATCATGAATTTGATTTACTTGGCAAAGAGCAGACCTGAATTCTTCCTGTCTAACAGAGTTGTAGAGGTGAGTGAGGACTTGATTAGGTTATAATTACATGTGTAGACTGTTCTCTGTGTAGAATAAGATGCAATAATATAGGCTAGTTCAGAGGGTTTACAGGCTTTGCAGATCAGGACTCAAGGCTGAAACCTAACAAAATGTGTACATCATTGTGTGTAAAATTATGTGTATGTGGGGAAGCAAATGGTGGGTGACATGTTGCGGAAACCAGCATCTACCATCACTAGTCTAGCACAGTCTTCCAGTAAGAGAGTTAGAGAATGTAGGCCAAGGAACACCTGACAACACAATTTTGCAAAGGTGCATGTATAAAGATGATTGGGTATACATGGACGCAGCTGAAGAGGCTTGCCCAGGATAGGGGAAGCTGGATAGGCACCACTGATGGCATTCATGTATGATGTGACACTGTGTGAGTTGTCAAAAATCAGTCAATCAATCAGCATGGGCCAGATATGGATGTTTTACATTATCCATGTGACATTCCAAGAGAAACATTAGACAACAAATGGATACACTCAAGGCTATAGTCTAAAAAAAATTATGGGGAGCCCAAACATTCCTAACCATGAAATCCTGGGAACCCAGCACTTAAGCTTTTGTGAAAAAAGGAAGTTTTTCCAGTCGCCCAAAGGTATAAGTTAGTACATGTAGCCTGTGGCACCCAAGCACTTCTAGAGCACAGCCCTGACATTGTACACATCAAGGAAATCTTTGGAACAATTTGGATTGTAATATCATGTGTTAAATGCACTAGATTTTAATCTGCAATTGCTCTTGTTGGACTTCACAGGTTCATCAACATGTACTTGTACTTAGCCCAGTATTATTTGTGCCATGTAGTCTATCTGTTGGTTTGAAAGTCAATTTTAAATTTAATTTTAAGTTAAAGCTAACTATACCTTTACCTGTAGTAGTTTGTAACAATACTGTTAGTTAAAACTAAAATTTCCTCTGGGCTCGGTTATGTATACATGCACTAACAAGAAAAATGAATAGTGATTGATGTTGTTCTCTTGTAGGCACTCACAAGCATATTAAAACGTGAAGGAGGCTCCATGAACATCAAGCCTGCCAAGGGAGTGAATGCCTTGGTTCCCATGATGGCATGTAACATTCTGCTCTATGCCTACCAAGAAGAAGATGACTGGCCAGAGTCGTTTGTCAAAGTCTATGTTGAGGATGCACTGGGAGACAGAGTATGGGTTGATAATGAACATTGCCGAAGCTTTGTTGAGAATATATTGACGGCATTCGGGACCAAAACTGCACCACGAACATTGGCACGACAGCACAGTGATCCTGCAGGGAAGCAGGTGGCTTCTGAGCAGGCTACCTCTAGTGGAGCACAGGGTGCAGGTGGGCAATGATAAGTTTTGTTATTGTTCTTTATAGTTAAAGCCAGCTATATTAATAGAGCTATGGGAGGCACGGTGGCTGCATGGTTAGTGCGCTCATCCCCAGATCAAGCAGTCTGGATTCAACCATGGCTGGGGACATTCTGTTGTGTTCTTGGGCAAGACACTTAACTCTCACAGTGCTTCTCTCCACCCAGGTGTATAAATCATTACCGGCGAATTAAATGCTGGGAGTAACCCTTGTGGTGAACTAACATCCCATCCAGGGGGGAATAGAAATACTCCTAGTCGCTTCATGCTACGGAAACCAGGATAAGCTCCGGCCTCATGGGCCACTTGGCTCATATGCAGACTTTACCTGTAGAACTTCTGCATAAGTTAACAAATAAAAGTGACCCGGAAGAAATGATGCTACATGTACGGGCATGAATGTACATGTATTACAGTCAGGTATAAGCAGAACTGCTGGGTTAGAAAAGTTAGCCTCTGACTTCTTAACTACATAATACTTGTATAGTACACTGTCTGTGATTACAGTTGCATTCATAAGTATATTGTTTTCCTAGTTTTATCAAATTCATACCTTGTGTCTTTTTTTCTTTCTTTATCCCATAATCAAAGGGAAATAATAAAACAAATTTACAAAAAATGTAAACTAAAATTTACCACTATAACACAAATGAGCATTTTAAATAAATGCGTCTGTTTGTTTTTCGTAGTTCCAACGAAAGAGGAAGAAGAAGTTGTTGAGGAAATGGAAACATCCACTTCACTTGAGGAGGATAACATACCAGTGATTTCAAGGTGAAAATGTTGGAACCCAACCTTCAGGGTGATGGTCGTAAAACCTTTTACAAGTATAAGTAGTACATGTATACCTAGCAGGAGAGAAGTCTTCATCACTCTTGAATGAAACACCAAAGAGAGTTTAAAATACCTTAGTTGGTTTTATTATATGCCAACTAAGAGTATGGGTATTTTTTATGTCAAATCATGAAGTGTTTGGAAATCAAAGTCTGATGAAATAATGTTGGGAAAGTGTCTTTTTTTTTAAATTTAGAATGATTATCTCAAGTTGTTAATCAAAAAATAAAGCTAAGGAGAAAACAGAGAAATAAAAATCATAAAACATAATCTGAACACTTTTCTAGACACCATGAACTCAACAAATTGAGATAGACAATTCATGCAAGCATGTGGTCTGTAGCCTCAAATAATAAAAGTACACTCCGTACCAGAGGACATTGAGAACAGCAAGGAATTACTAGTATGTAATTTTTTTTTGTTTTCATGATGCAACTTAAGGTTCATGTCATCTTCTGTTGAGCACAATATCCAGACCTATATCCTTGAACTTGTTCACGACCAATTAACAAGACGTCAGCCACTGGACAGCATCACACGCAACTTGTTGAAACTGCTGACAGTCACATGTGGGTACAGTCAGATCAGACTGTCGGTTTCCCATAGGCTTGAGATGTGGCTTCAAAATCCCAAGGTAATTTGCGTGTTCATTTATTGCAACAGTAACATAAACATTTTGGTTATGATCTGCATCAAACTGGATTGCAAAAAAATGAAAAAATACATAAAATCTGTAGGTGTCCAATATTCACTTCTGAAAGTTTCCTTACTAGTTAGAATCCTGTGTTACTTGTGCAATTTTTTTTTCTTTAAATTGCGATTTTTTGTTTTGTATGAAATCTTCAGTGAATTTTCTAAGTTTTGCCAGAAGCATATCACCTTTGAGGTGATATACTTCTGGTTTTGCTTAGTACATATACATGATTGTACTCCATCTTGGATTTGTGTACTTGAACAGATGAACATTGAAATAAATACTATGAAATGTTTTGATTCTGAGAACTCATAGAATCAAAAATAAAGTGAAAATTGTTGAAGGCCATATTCATGACTTTTTCCCTAGTATTTTGGTCGTTAAAATTATGCTAGATAATTATCCATATCATACTTATTTCATTTAACTGTGTTGCAGCTGACTCGTCCAGCTCAGGAACTGCTCATGTCTCTTGCATTGAACTGTAACAGTCATAGTAGTGAGGATGTTGAAGTTATTAGTAACCTGATCAGAATGAGACTGAAGACCAAGCCTCTTGCTAACCATTACGTGAACTGTATCAAGTATGTTTTTTATTCTGCTATGATACAGGGCTGTCATTAAGTTTTTAGTCACCTGAAGCCTTATTCTCCACACCCGCAGCAAATTTGTTACTTTATGGGTGAATTCTATCAACAACAGGCAATTTCACCTGTAGCGTCAAGGGAAAATCAAGCATACTTAGTCGTAACAGGTGCTACGGGTTATGGCCCTTAATGACAGCCCTGTGATCTATTAATAAAAACAAGTATCACAAAGATCCTGTACAGTGCATTATTATAAATACACCTTCAAATGTTTTGATGCCATTTACTAGTTCATATACATGTAGTGTGATTCTCTAGGTGAGGATAGTTCAAAATAGGACTGTTGTTGATGACTTGCATTTACTACATTGTATAATCACACAACCTGAACTGAAGTCTTCAGAGTAGAGAGAAAAGCAACCTACGATCAGGTGTTCTTTATCTTTTTTTTTTTTTGCAGTGGGAGAAAGGAACGCGTACGGTTTTTAAAGAACACAAAATCAGTTTTTGTAATATTACTCTGATTTACTTCTTGTTTGCTCAGAGAATTGGTTAACCAGCACTCAGAGAATTTAGGAACAGTATTGAAGTATGTGATCTACAATGAACTGTCCAACAGTCGGAATCCAAACAATATGGTTCTGCTTGGAACTATATTCCAGAGCAACCAAGAAAGGGCAGCCAAGGTTTGTAAGAAGGTTTTGATTATAACTTCTAATTTGTACTAAAGTTAAAATAGGTTACCTTATACAGTTTGTAGCATTTTTGTCAGTGGTAGCGCTATACATTTGTACATGTAAATGTACAAATGGACATGTCTGTTTCATTGTAAGCCATAGCTGGTTGCGCTTATCGTAATTAATTGCACATTACACAGTCATGAAAGTACAGTTACTGTACTTTATTTTATCAGAAATTAATGTGTGAAAAGTTACTAACCAAATATAAATTAATATGTAATAATTATTTTACTTCACAGCTGCTGGCTATGGTGTTTCAAGACCTGCTGACAAACAAGTAAGTTACAATATTGTAGATGCTGTTAAATGCAGTTTAACGGAGTTAACAACAAAGAGCAAAAGTCCTACCTTTGCAGTTAGCAGTGTTTGGCTACATGTACATCTATGTGCTTTCCCCAAGATTCCACTTGGTCTTGGGCCAAAGAGTGTTGCACATGTAGCAGTTTGCATTTTACATGTAGTCAGCATTTCCTTGAGTCACACTATTTTTTGAATGGAGGGACTCTTCTCAGAGGTTGTTTCCCCTCCCCTGTCCCTTCCTCTCTTTCCACTGTTTTATCAGTTTTCCTCCCTTCCGCGTGGGGGCTCATGACTGGGTTGCCAGGATTTGCCAGCCATGGGAGCAGTCTCCATCTAGGAGCTGGCTGCCAATAGTGGAAGCTCCTGGATGTCTCAGGCACATCAATATAATATAACATCAATAATTAATTTTATTTATTTTAAATTGCACCTTTAAAAGCATTCTGATAAATCTCGTTCATCAGTGTTACTCATCTCAATTTGTTAATTTCAGGGATGACTACCTACGAGCATCACGTGCCCTATTGAGGGAAATTGTCAGAGCTCTGAGACATGATATGGACTTTGTTGCTCTATGCCGAGGGTTTATGAAGGAAAGAACTGAAAGTCAGTTTAGAGACCTTGATGCTTCCTTAAAGGTTAGCTATATTGTACATCATGTGTGCTGCTGTAAGTTTTAGTTTTAATTAAGCTACTTTAAGCTACAAGTACTCAGAATCACTTTGGAAAATATGCCATCACATGTACTGATTTGTTCATTTTCAGGATCGTATGCTGCTTTCCTTAGCAGATCTTATCACCATGGCAACTTTTCTTAGTATTACACCCAGCATTAAGGATGTATTTAACAGTGCATCTGCAAGAGGAGAAAAGAAAGGTACTATGTTCTCCTTACCTCACTCTGCAGTGCCTCTCTCCACCCAGGATAAATGCAAACCATGTCAAAAATATCTCCAAATTCAATATGTAATATTAATGAATGAGAATCTTATCCACTCACAGATGAAGTAATATTGCTCTTAAAAGACGATTTGCCGAGAAATAAGACTTTTTATTATATTAACGCCACTGAAATCACAGGTGAACATTCACACAAAAACATTATATCTTCACAGGTGAAAAGGTCACCATTGCTATAGTTACATAATAAATAGCGCATTTCACAGTGAAATGAAACGGTTTAATATTTTATTGGTGTTTATATAATACAAAATTTCTCTTTGAGTGTTGAAAAACATTTCACTTGTTCCCTGTACTCACTTGCAAAATATTTTTCAACACTAGCAGAGAGATTTCATGTCTCCGTGAGGCCATGTAATACTCTCTATATGTCTTGTTTGCAGATATCTCCAAATTCTCGATGACAGATTTTCAGAATGACATTCATTGTATAATATCATGATAAGACGTGACACGAAATTTAACCTCTAATGAGAATTTTTTTCAATCTTAACTTCATGCAGTCATTTATGAAGTTGGACTTTGTGTAATTTTTATATATTTATGAAATATCAATTGATAATGAATATTTCCCAGATTGGTCAGGACTTCAGGAATTTCAGAAGTCAGTGTCCACAATCCAGCGTGACGCTGTCTGGTGGTTACATATTGTTGTACCGAAAATGTTCAGTCCTAGTGGGAAAGATTTCTTGTCATGGTAAGAGGCTAACATCACTTTAAAGCAGTTTTTTGACTACTGTTGACTTCTTCTACCACATTGCTAAGCAAGCCCAGATACTTAATTTGTCTACATGCTTTTTTTAGTATTTCACCACCATTGTCATTGTTCCCAAATTGCTATCATTACCATAAAACAGGCACACAAATTTATGATCTTTTTCTTGGAAATACTATTAGACGTTTTATATTTTTAGAAATTGTATTTAGCAGGGCCCCTCTGGATACCAGCCACTGTGCTGAATGGGCCACCCTGCATAAATAAAGTTTTACCTACCTACCTACCTACCACTGACTTACATGTAATAAATTATTGCATTGATTACACATGTAGATCTGTTTTGTTGTGGTTTTTTATAGCTCACATTTTAATCTCAAGCTATACATTGTAGTGTATGTAGATCCAGTCACAATAAAGTTTCCTTCATACATGAGAATAAGTCTGCTACATGGTGTGATCATTCTAGACTGATGTTTGTGACACCAGCAACATTTATTTAACCATAGTTAATGGAGGGGAATGGTTATGAAACCCGACAAAGTTCTTTGTTATATGTTTTGTTCACTTTTTTGGCCTTGACTGTGCACAAAACACAATAGTTGTTTACTTTGTACTGAGAAACCAACCTATAGAAACGTGTTGGTTACGTGATTCATGCATAGTGTATGAGCGCAAAACAAAAAATTGTGCATGGTGGTGGACCTTCCAGCATAAATCTTGGCATCTTTGTTTGCTCCTTTGATGTTTGCCAGGTTTCATAACCAGTTCCCTCTATTAACTATGATTTAACTGCTACACAAATGTAACAATGAATGTGTTCTTTCTTAAAGCATGAATAAAGTGCTTTTCCTGGATCCAGCAGACAACTACGTGGGAAAAGACAACTGGCCCCCAGAGAATGACAGAAGGTGACAAATACTTCTAATCAGTCTATATCATCAGTAAAACAATATAAATATCTTAATTGACCACTCCCCCAATGGGGCTTTTCAGGGCCAACGAAACCAAATGATGAAACAAATAATGCAAATGAACATAACATAGTTAAAAACCCCAACTGGCAGGAGGCAGACCAGTTGACTATTTACAAGCATGACCAAGGAGTTGAACTGTAGTCTACCGAGGAATAAACATATACATGTATAATCCTGTAAAAGTCATAAACAAGAGATGCACTGTACATGTAAGATAAATACTGCTTTTATTATGTGAAACATTGACAGGGATGTGCAGCAGTATTATTTTGTAATCTTGGTACAGCTGTACTGTAGCTAATTTTTTTCGCATCCTGGGTAGGAGCATTGCATGACAACCCATTGCAAATAATAGCTGCAAAGAAGATTAGCCACAGCAAGTATTTTGTGTTCTATTCCTCCTGGAAGTTAATTTGGCATCAAGCTTAATGCTTCTGGATGAATTTTTTTTGTTTAGGGTTAACTGTGGCAAGATATATATGTTTGTTAATTATTTTTATGTAGAGCATTTGCTAATCCAGACCTTGTTGTTTTGTTTCTTTATTAGTTTGTTGTTGAGTATCATCAGTGAAGTTCCTGTACAAGAGGATACACTAATGAGGACTATCATAATCGGCCTGTCTAATGAGCTGCCGCTAACTGCACCAGAAACACTTGAAATAGCAGATTCCTTGGTGCGGAGAGTGGCAGCCATCAAGACTCCTTCTCCATGGATACAAAGCTCCCAATCAGGTCTGTAAGGCTGCCCACTCAAGTGTTACTAAAACTAAGCTCGACTTAACAAACTCTGTCCATGTACTTCTAAATTCTTCCTGTGTTGTAGGAAAGTCTCCGATTCAACCTAAAAGGTAGAGTCTCTGGTTGGTTGTAGCCTGCAAACACAGATGGATTTCTAGCTTTTGTTTCACTCTGCCGACAAACCTGTCTGCATCTGCAGGCTAAGTTGGTTGTTACTCTGTGTGCAAACATTTGACAGAGTACCAAAAACAGCTTGAGACATCACCTGTTTGGAATTTTGGGGGTCAAATAAATTCAGATCTCTCTCATGTATGGAATACATGAATAAATACATGAACAATTAACATAAATACATGAACAATTATAGTTAACTTAGGCTTCCCAAGATCTCAATAAAGGGATCCTGCTGGGCTAGTATCAAGACCTCTCAATCTCTAGCTATTGAAAGTCACCATTAACAGAAAATACATGTACCTCCTATTCTACAAGTAAAAAGTTTCTCAAGTTCAATAATGGATTTCCACTTGATAACAATGCAGCTAATATTTAGCCTGCTGTTCAACAGGAGACTCTTCTCTTTCAGTGAATCGTTTGGAGCTCTTGGATGCTGTTCTCAACCTGTGTGCTTATCACCATCCTAAGGACATCATCCTGCCTACAGGGTACGTACTAATTAATAATTGAAACACACAACAGAGTCACATACGTGGGCGATATTTTCATTTAACAGGTGATGATGATTTTCATCTTCTAATATTTTGTGGGATGATATTTACAGATGCTGTATTCTTATCCTTTCGTCAGTTAGAAGCCAAGATAACATTTCAATCCTATACTTTAAAGCAAATCAGTGCTGCCTTAGCAAGCCAGATGCATGTTTGTTTCTACAGATACACTGCTCCAAAATTGGCAATTGCTAATCTGTACTGGAAAGGTTGGATTTTACTTGCTGTAGTCGCATCTTTAAACCCATCTTCAATTGGTAAGTCTAGATTAACTTGCTCTGTTTTAGTCTTAATGTAACAAAATGCTACTTGCAGACTTGCTAAAGTAGGCTGTAACTTTATGTATAGTGCATGCATTAGGCACTTTGCAAAAATGGTGGTGCTATTTGAATAGCAGTACTTATAAAACCCATGTGAAAAATCCTTTGTCTGGAAACATCAGCTCAAGGCTTAGGCTGGCTTAGGCTGATGAAGTTTTGTTATTCAAGTTTAGGTGGTATTTTTGCAAAGTGTCTATTGAAAACAATATGGATGTATCTAAAATATAATAGTCTAGTGATGGTTAATATATCACTCAACTTTTTGGTGGCTGACACCAAGTCTTTTCCTTGCATGTTTGTCCAACCGTGTTGTTTGTTTCTTTTCACAGGCCAATCCGGCTGGGATAATTTTCCAATGTTGAAATGTCTCATGGAAATGCTCATGACAAAGTAAGACACCTTACCTTTGCAAATTTGCTTAATTAGATATCAGCAAA
Source organism: Orbicella franksi (assembly GCF_964199315.1). NCBI lineage: Eukaryota > Metazoa > Cnidaria > Anthozoa > Scleractinia > Merulinidae > Orbicella > Orbicella franksi. Next base: position 26,868,820 of record NC_138150.1, on the reverse strand, counting down.
TTGTCGAGTCATCATGTCATCATGGAACTCTTTTCCCCCTCAGTCTTTAGTCTTTTCGATTGAGAAGATATATCAAATACTCAAGACAGTGTTTGACCGCATTTTCAAACGCCTCGAAGTTCGTCAAAAATACTCCGCTGCGCGTGGTTTTGTCAACCCCCTTCTCGGTGTTTGGAAATGTGATCAAACGCGGTCTTTTGTGTTTGATGTATTTCTAGTGATATAGACTAGACCAAAAAACTCCTACAATGTACAAATGGAGAAAACCAGTTGAGTTTTTTTTATGAGGAAGGGGAAACATCAATCCCGTCTTTAAAGGTGCAACCCCCCAATGCGATTATGTGAGGACTGAAATAAATTTTGCGTTCTTTGTGCTTTGTACATAGCAACTTTACGTTTCCACCACCAACTGCTGCAGTGACGAGTGAGGAGAAAGATGAGATGCTCGCTCAAGAGTTGCAGGTAAGCGCTGAACAGTACTGTACACCTTCGTAAAATGATAGCAATTTGGTAGTAATTCTCAAAGGAGCTCAGTCACGGTATTTTGGCCATGTACAAAGTCACCTTTTCATTGAAGGAAACTTGAAAACAGTAGTTGACTAAGAAAGAAAAACACCAAAGAGATAATGATAAACCAAAAAGGAACAATTAGGATGGTTAAGGACGGAGAAGATTACCAGGGCTTGCAAATGACAAACTTGAAAAATTATTGCTAAACTTTTCAAGATGTGCAAACTGTGACGTAGCTCCTAAAGATCAGATTTATTCTGCTATGAAAAGATGAATACTGCACTACATGTACATATTCGTATTCCCGGTATAGGACTGGAACTAGCTTGCAAGTGAGGCTTATGCAGGGAGTCTTTTCAAATGCAAACGACTTTCATCTCTTTTTAATGACATTCCCCCGCATGAGCCTCCATTCCAAGCTAGTTCCAGTCCATTACCGAGAATACGAATATGGCCTATTAATTGAGTGGAATTCAAAGAAATAAACAGTAGATTTTTACGCAACTGTGAGGGTTTTTTTCAGGATAAAATGGCAGAGAATTTTGGAGTTGTATTTTGAATGAATTTCACTGGACAGATTTCCTTTTGAACTCAATGCAGCCTAGAATTCGGATAATTATGGACCTACTGAAAGTAATGAAAACAAAAATTTTATGAAAGTAATGGTTTCCTGAAAGTTGTTAGTAGTGGTTCCGTTTGCCTGCTGAATCCAAAAGGCATAGTTAATAAATAGGTCCCTACTTTCAGAATTTTACAGAAATTCAGGGCCGTAGCCAAAAAGTAGATATGACTGAGACAACGTCCATGAAAATAAAGAGGCAATGTCCATGGTTCAATTCTCTTCCTACGTATTTAGGGTGGTTTTGTAATATATCAAACACAAGAGACAGTGTTTCATCGGGATATCCAAACACCGAGAAGAGAGTTGAAAATACGACGCGCAGCCGAGTATTTTTGACGAAATTCGAGGTATTTGGATAGCTGATGAAATACTGTCTCGGGTGTTTGATATATCTTCTCAATCGAAACAAAAACTAAGGAATAAACGGAGAAGTAAAATTGTCAAAATCTATGCTAATTGAGACCGGGTATCCAAACCTCGTTCACGGTTGTGATTTTCTTTCTTTTAACCTGATGAATTATTAATGAGTTTGAGAAAATGACTACAAACAACACAAACGAAAAAAAACTTACTGTGGCGTGTGCCTCGGTTTGCCTATTACTAGCTACTATCCTGAAATGGTAGAATCAGATAATACAAATTTAGTTTTGAATGAATGTGCGAGGGTCATATTTGTGATAAAATAATAAAATCCTTACTCGTTGGTATGTGTTTCAGCTGGCACAAGCTGAGAAGGAAGAGATCCTATTATTTGAATCACACCTGGCAGCAGCCACGACTAAAGTGACTATCACAGAAAGTAATAGTTTGTTGCTGAGTCAGCTGATTAGCATGGATCCTGTGTAAGTACAATATCAGTGCTTGCTAATGCTTAGTTCACACTAGCGACAACGTAACGACATAAGGACAACGATGTAAGAAGGACGTTGTGTTGTTATGTTTGCAGTGTGAACATGCTAACATAACGACCTAATGGCAACAAAACAGCATGAACATAAGGACATAAAGAACAAAAAAGAGATCTTTTCCTTGTGTCAATATTTCGATGTTCACATCACCGACATAAGCGATGTTGTCTGTATCTAGTTATATCGTTATATCGCTAGTGTGAACCAGGCCTAAGTGATTGAGCTGTTCATTGTAGGTCGTAAATGGTAAATTTTCCTGCTGGCTCTTACTCAGTTTTTCAGACATAAAGGCACTTGACAAATTAACTTCATGTAATGACTGACAAACCTGTCTGCCCTCACCCACCCACCCACCCCCCCCCCCGCCACAATTTACAAGTCCTGGCTAAACTGGAAGTAAGAAGTGTTAAGGTTTGTAGAAGGAGGAGGGAGGGGGGGGGGGGGCGGACAATAAGAGAGTCGAGAGACAGCTTGTGCGATGAATGGACGATACAATAAATGGAACCCATGTACAGTGTACGAGTGTAATTACCCGCCGGGCCGTATAAGTTGGACGAAAGCTCTTAATTAATTCACCATCGCTTAATTTTGTAATCTCCTCCTAAATGCTTCGCATTGATCAGATTTGACTGGTGTAATCCTTTTTTTTCCACCATATTTGCGCTTTTCTCAAAACTGCGATGGGGAAAAACGAAAAGAACAAAACGTTAGGAAATCTGTTAGCTACTCTTTGCGCGCTTTATGAATAACATTAGCACGGCAAGATGTTATTTGAACATTGATTGCTATCATGTGCATGCAGTTTAAACTTGTCAGAACATTTATCTTTCTTTTCAGTGGACCTGCACGTCGTCCCCCTCAGAATGTTATCGATCAGCTGAAAGCAACAAACAAGACTCTCAAACTGGGCCAGATGCTTTGCCGCAGCCGCTCACCTGACTTCCTGTTGGAAATCATCCAGAGGCAGGTAATAAAGGACGCATGAACCATACTTTGTGTTTGTGTAAGATTACAAGAGGGTCTCAATGAGGTAAAACCGTTAGCCGTAAAACGGGCCAAAACTTATCCGTGAAACATTTAACCACTAACCGTGAGAAACATTAAAGGTGGTCTCAAGATCTCTTGTCAAGACTTTTTTGTGTCTTTTTTTTTGTGGCTTGTAACCTAAAGCAGTCTGTAATTCGTATGATAATACCTTTTTTTCCGGCCTGGAATGGTCCTAGAATTTAAAAATGTTGTACAGTAATCAAAATGAATTTTGAACTCTTTTAGGCAATGGAATACCGCGATAATGGCAATAACTGTATACAGTACTAGTGCTGTATACTGCAGTACTAGGACTACTGGCCATTTGTGATTAAAGAACAAAATTAATCATAAAATTTTGCAGCCAGCATTAACATTAGCATTAACAGTTTCATTGCAACTGAAAGCAGTGACAAAGTTTACAAATGTTTACGAGATCTTTCATAGTCGGGCCCACTTCCTTTCCAATTCTGGGTGTCCGCTTAACGGGAGCTTGAAAACAAAGGAACGTCTAAATTGTAAGACCTTTGAATGGGTGTTAAACGGGATTTTGTGAAGGTGACCGAAAGAAGAGCTGTCCGCTTACGAGAGTGTCTGTTAAGAGAGCTTCCATTCTATTCTTCCTAATATGCTTCGCTTTTTTTTTTTTTTTTTTTCAGGGTGCATCCCAAAGTATGCCATGGCTAGCGGAGCTTGTTCAGTCTTCTGAAGGATCACTAGACGTCCTACCAGTACAATGCCTGTGTGAATTTCTGTTGCTGGAAAAAACTGCTGACAGCGTCAAGGAAGAGGGTGAAGGATCCTCCAAGGAGCTACAAGATAAAAGAGTTGTGAGTGACTGTTTTTGATCATGATTTTTAACAAAAACAACAACAATCTTTATTCGTTCTCTTTTAATTGAATACATGGCGACGAAACATTTTTATACAACAATTTGGATTACCAGTTGACTACCAAGCTTTGATAGTCCTTTAAGCAAAATGTTGGGGCTAGTTATCAAGTGTTTTGTTACACCTTCCACCTCAAAAATAAAACAAACTGCCAAAAAATTACTTGCTTGACGCCGGCTGGCACACAAATTTGCCGCAGTTTCAAGGTGCACGACCTGATCACGTGCGAGTCGAAAGTTCAAGTTGTCGTTTTCCTAGGGAGTTAGTGAGCTTTGACCCACAACACGTGACACATTCTCCTCCAAGCAGAAAAATTATTTGAGTTGGGAGGTGTAATAAAGATCTTTGATCGTTTAGTGTATATGGAGGTACAGTTCATATGTTTCCACAGCGTTTAATCGTGCTGCGTACATGTAGTTCCTGCCCCATTTTTCCCGCCAAAGCGACCGTTTAACTTCTCAAATTTCCGAGAACCTCCAATTTCAAAAAGTCGCTAAAAAGGTAAACTTGCGCGGCGCATATGCAGAGAAGGTATATTTTCATCTGCTTTTTTTAGAATGTTTTCTTACAAAAGACTGGGACATTTTTCTTCAAGCTCTTACGAATTTCGTTTGATCACTGCAATACACACGGTCGCCAAAAGCATAACAAAACTGTGATTTTTGTTCAGGACATACAGCGGCATGTTCTGGGACGACTGAGATCACTGTTGTTTGGCAATGAAGCTGACGCGGAGTCTACAGGAGAAGTGTTGGAGTACTTCATGAGAAGATTGTCCTCTGTACAAACAGCAGAGAGAGATTCAGCTGTTAAGGTACATTGTAATAATGCCCTTGAGCGGGAAAGATAAACCGAATCGTGCGATGTGATTGGCTATCCGAGCGGGATTACCCGCTGGGTCCTGCAAGAAATCAGTGTTAAAAATCCTTTTTTGACCAAGCATGTTCAGTCAAGATGACTGGATTTTTGCCTCGTTCGTTTTTAGCGTGTTTTTGAACCTCGACTCTGTCTCTGTCCATAAAGACACACGCACAAAAAAAAGAACTTGGCCAATATCGATCCATCTTGACTGAACGAGGTTGGTCAATTTATACAATTGCCATTTTGCATTTAATTAAGTTCTTTTGCCATCTAAATGGTTAGTGTGAGCACATGTGAAAAATCTATTCAACCATTCTCCAAGGGCCTAGAACTAGTGCTATCCCAAGAGGCAGTTCAAGTGGATGGTCATGTGACCGTGGTGTGTGAAGAGGAGTTGGAGGGCAGTGCCATGGTAACCACTATGGAAGAACTGTTCTCTCCAACATTCCCGGCAGGCAGCACAGTCTCCAAGACTTTCAAGTGGCTGTTGGTGAGCTTGCCAAGCTTGCCTCACTTTGATGCTGTGAGAGCGACTTGTTGCTTTGCCTTGAGGCAGGTGAGTCTATATTGTAGGGTTGCCACAGGCCAGGAAATGGTCAGGGAGAAACAAATTCTTCAAGGTCAAGGAAAAGTCAGGGAATTTTATTTTGAGGCAGGGAAATTGACATTTTAAAGAAAATTTAGGGGAATTGTTTTGATATTATAAATCAGTGATAAAAACGAGCGATGTTTCGACCTCTCCAAGGTCATTGTCAAGTTCAAGTAAACTATAACATAGCATACAAATATAAAACTCAGGGGAAAATGAAACAATTTGTAACACCACCGCAGACTGTAAGAAATACATCGCATCACTGTTTTGCTTAATGAGAAGATAAATTTGTTGAAAACTGACCTGTTTTCAATATGCGGTTGGAAAAGACGGCTGTAAGGACAGACAGGGGGCCGCTACTATATCTGACAATTTATATTTATCTGGTTAGGGAAATTTTGTTTTTAATTTATCAGGGAAATTTCAGGGGAAAAGCAGGGAATTTTGAAAAGTGATGTCTGAGGCAACCATATATTGGGAATTAAATCTGGCTGAGGATACGTTGAATGCAAGGGGGGATTGACAAATTCGCTACAGTACAATTGATGACAACCGTTCAGAAGTGATAAAGAGAACCTGACAAGCCTAACTGTTTTGTGTCTTATTTCAAAGTCATGCCAAGTTGAGATCGTGCCTGAGAGAGCACAAGCTTATCTGATGTTCCTGGCTGATCACGCTACTGACAGTGGCGAAGAAGAGTTTTTAGCCACAGTCATTGTGAGTATACAGCGATCGTTGTTGACATCAATGTCCACAGTTTTCCCCATTAAGGTCACCGTATACCTGTAGAGGTGTCTCACATATAAGCGATGTAGCGCGCCCGGTTTAAACTGTAGATACTTAAACCCCTGTATCAAATAAAAGCTTACAGAGCTGGCTATCAAACTTTATAATCCATCAAATATTTTCGCTCGCGCATGATTGGTCTAAACACGTCACGTGTAGAAAGATAGAAAAATGCCAAAGAGATAATAACAAACCATTAAGGAACAAGGATGGTTAAGGATGGAGAAGATTAACAAGGATTGCAAACGACGAACTTGTAAAATTTAGGTTAAACTTTTCAAGATGCGCAAACCGTGACGTTCCTCCTTTAACATTCTCCCCAGGACGTGGCACAGTTGATTATAGAGCGGCCCACCATCATGGCACCAGTTCTAGACAAAGGGCTGACTGGACAGGAAACTTATCAAGCGTTACTGAGACTGTACACTATCGCTTTACAACAAGCTATTGATATGCAGGAAGGAAACTTCTCCTGGGTGAGTCTGCATACACAGAGGGTCTCATTTAGTACAGATAGAGTTGGTTTTTCTGTAAAATGAGACACAGCTGTAAACTATTACTATTTTGTTAGTATGAAGACATTATTGATCATCGCAGTTATACACACAACTTAAGCAGTGGTGACATTAAAGCCTGAAAGAAAATTCAGGCCTGAACGGGATTCGAACCCATGACCTCTGCGATACCGCTTCAGTGCTCTGCCAACTGAGCTATCAAGCCATCTGGGAGCTGTTCACTTTGTGAGTTCGTATTATACCCGTAGTTGGTGAAGAATACAAGAGAATATATGAAAGATCATATATTTGAACTGAGGAGAAAGATATGAAGACATGATTGAAATCGCAGTTATGCACACAATTTAAGTAGATGGGAAAAAATTCAGGCCTGTACGGGATTCGAACCCACGACCTCAGCAATACCGGCCCTGGAAAATAGGGGAAAGAACAGCTACTCTAGGTACGGAAGAGGGTGAGGGAAAAAGGGAAGTATGAATAAAGAAAAACTGTTCTCGTTCTAGATTATGTTATTCAATATTTTTGTCTGTTTTTTCACACATGTAGCAGGAGACACAAGACCAATTATTTGTACAGTGGTCTAAAGACACGGAGTATGCTGGGAAGGCGGCCACTTTGCACGTGTTGGTCATTCACGCCATGATTGTGTTACTGACTTACGGGGAACCGCAAGGTCAGTCAATAATGCTGTTATATCAAGCAACTGATCCATAACAGCAGTACCACATGAGTCATCAATATATAAACAATAGCCTCCATTTGGCGTGAAAATATGCTCGGATCTTTGTCCGCGGACATTATCTGTTCCAAGAAGCGAATAGTTTTCCCAGAGCGTACCTGAAAATTGGGGAATGTTGCTCGGACATTCCCTATTTTCAGCTGGGACATATTCAGTCACGTGACGCGCTTAGACCTATCGCGCACGAACAAAATTATTTGATGGATTATGTGACGATGGATTGTGTGACATTATCACGATAAATTACGAACATACATGAGGACTAAAGGAATCCATAGTTATGTCGCCTAAAACAAAAGAGGATTTAACTGAGGTCACAGATTCACCGCATTTGAGCCTAGCAGACTAAATTCTTTTGAATTTAGACCCTCTGACGTTCTTATATAATGAATCAATTTGAATCGAGGCATCCTTTTCTATGAGCATAGTACCTTCAGTGGTTCAGTAAATCATACGTTTAAGCGTAGAAGAACTACATTTATTCATTATTTTTACCTCGTGCTAAGTTGAAATTTCTGTGGTCGCAGGAGATACTGGTCTGTACACTGCTCTTTTGAACGCCTGGTGCCCTGAGCAAGGACAAGTGAAGGTGTACCTGACAGATACCGGGGAGGAAGCCATATTGCTGCAAGAGTGGCTCAGACTGCGCATGATCAGGTCCCAGGTCTCCAGAGTGGTGGATGCTGGTAAGTAGCTTTGTAGTAGCAGGACACCGACACCGCGCCACACAACAACTTGTCGGTTTATCAATATTTTTTGTGCAGCTGTCATCGCCTAACTTCTTTTAACTTCTTTTTTGCAGCTTTGAATGACTTGATGCCGTCGCAGCTTGTGTTGTTTGCTCAGTCGTTTGGAATTCCAGTGAACAGTATGAGGTAAGAAATTCTTAATTTTCGTTGCAGTTTAAATTGTCTGACCTCGATCTTGCCTCGCGTACAATAACGAGCGTACGAAGATACATGTAATTTGATATTGTCTGAAGAACCAGACAAAGATGAACTAGAAACGATATCCTGTACGACTAGCAACAATTTAGAAACTACAAATTTGACAATACAAAAAATCTACAATCCACAAATAAACAAGAAATAATGTATAAAAAGTCGTCACTAAATCTTCCGCGGCAACATTTTTTCCGACTTCTGCTGTGAATAAATTACTTTACTTCTCAGTACTATTATGTCGTCGGTAGTTACTATTTTCCCAAAGCTAAGAAGCGACCTCCCAAAATGTCGAGACTAGTTGGTTGCTTACGGGAGGTGATCGCTTACGAAAACTTAGACCATATTGAGTCAAAATTTTGCCTCATTTAAGACTGACAGAGTGCAGTGTATGTGCATTTTGTATTTAAATCTGTAAATGTTTATGCATGTGAAAAGTCAATTTGAGAAAAAAATCCAGTACTTCCCATTGATAATTTCTCTTGAACAAGCCAGGAATGCGATAATGTTATCCAATTTCCGCTTTTTTTCTGTCAAGTTGTCGCTCACGGGAAGTTAAAAACAAAAGAAAATTTCAGACTTTTAGCTCTAAACGTGGTCGCGGTCGTTTACGAGAGGTGATCACTCACAAGCGGTTCCAAATATAGTGATTTGACTTGAAATCGTTTGGTATTTGGGAAAACTGGTCGCTGAGGGGAGGTGGTCGCCACTTGAGGTTCAACTGGATGTAAATTCCCCCTCCCCCCCCCCCCCCCCCCACCACCTCCTCTACGCTCTAGTACATTGTGTATGCCTGCTTACCATTGGGACTTGATTTCCCATTTTAGCAAACTTCTCCAACAGTTGGACAAAGCTTCGCAAGAGGACCCGGTGGGGATAGAGGAGGCTGTGTTGGATAAAGGTTGGGAAATATAATTTGAGTTTGCGGCTTTTGGTCTCTACGTATACAGTAGTTCAAAACTGAGCTGTACGGCTGACAGTTTATCTTACTTTTGTACTGGCTGCCGCCATACAAAGCGCAAAAGCAATATTTCACTGACTGCCTGTGTCTAAAAAACCCGCACTTGATTATAAGTCTATTTATTAAATGGCTAGCTCTGTGAGCGGACAAGATGAACCGAATCCTGCGCTGGGATTGGCTACCCGAGCGGGCAAGATGGCGCTATCTTGCCCGCTAGGGATTACCCGCTGTGTCCCGCAAGAAGATGATGTTCTTTTTCCACATAATAAATCCTTTATTGACCAAGTTTGTTTCGTCAGAATGGTTCGATATTGTCCTCGTTCTTTTTTTTTTTGCGTGTTTATGGACATCGACGGAGTCGAGGTCCATAAACACGCACAATAAAACTTGGACAATTGGCCTCACACTTGGTCAATAAACCCTGCATGTCGATGTTGTTTACCAGGTTACATGGTACAGCTTGTTGAAGTTCAACAGCTTCGTGGTGCTAAGGGAGGAGACTTGTTCTGCTGTTTACTGACCGAGGAACCACCAGAAAAGAAAGACGGTAAGCGATATATCATCAACATACACTTTCTCCTTACAGGTCTCTATACATTTCTTATAATGTTGGTTTAGAGAGTTGCTGGTTGGGAAGGGGTCGCTCTTTAAGAAGCGCAGGTCATCAGCAACAGCTCTGCAATCTCCGGCGATTCTGTCACATTCATCACCTGCATACGGCAACGAAGTTAAAGCAAATAATAAACAAATAAATTACAATATTAAGAGAGGAAGCCACATTAGCTTTAGCTGGTTTGCATACAGGTCCCCTATCCTGGTCGATTTGGAATCTGGAGATGTTGGTTTTTGTGGAGGGAGGAAAACTGGAGAACTCGGAGAAAAACCCTCGCAGCAAGGCAAGAACCAAAAATAAACTCAACCCACATATGGCACCCGGCCGGAACCCAACCCGTGCCATATTGGTGAGAGGCCAGCGTTCTCGCCACTGCGCCATCCCTGTTATTTAAATCTTTGACCAAACTTGTTTACATTTTAGGTGTGGGTTTAGCTTTGTACAGTCACTACTTGTTCTTACAGGTTGTTAAGAACATGTTTCATTTTTCATGTACAGGCTCTAATTTGGCAGTTCTTGATGGCGGTATCACGCCCTTACCTTTAGCTACTATGCCACAGTTGTCTCGTCTTCATGAGGAATCAATGAGGTTTGACTTCGTCCATTTTTTTAATTCTATAAAAGACTTGATTCTTTTAAGAGACAAAGTTTCATTTGCAAAACTAAACGCTTTATAACTGTTTTGAAATCCGCGTGTTACATTGAGGCGGTAAAAAAAATATATCAAACGGTGTTTAATTTTTGGTCTAAACTAGAAGAAATCTTTCACCTTGTCCAGTTCGCCTTAATAATAATGTATGTTTCCAAAGAGCTTGCCATAGTCTGGTCTTTTCTGTATGTAAAGCTTTTGTGCGGAAGTAACACAATCTCATTCGTTGTGTGTTAGTGTCGACCATTCGGAAACAAATGAACAGATGTGTGCTGCGACATTTGAGGTAAGAAGATGCAAGGCAGTTTAAATGTATTTTCTCGGTAAATTGTTTTGTTGAATAAATGCGGGAATTTAGGCCGATACGCCATGTTCTTTAATAAAATTTGTCGCGAAATCAGTAGTAGTAGGCATCCGTTCGACAACTACCATAACTGGATAAACATGCTGAAAGTTCGCGAGGTATAGCGGGATCTGCCTATCAAACAAGAGGAAAACACTTTCGGGTTGACCCAGATTTGAGCTGCTTCAAATTCGGTCAGAGCGCATGACAGTCAATAAAAGCTTTAGGAATAAGAGAACCTAGTGGCCAGCTATTAAGATACAGTTGTGTAAACTTTCAAGGGACGGAGAGAGTCGATGCGAGTTCACTTTTGACGTGTACTTTTGCAGATTTTCCTGTCACCCGATTCTGTTGCGGCAGATGATCAGAGAAGCATTGAGACTCGTGTACAAAAGGTGAGAATAGTTTAGGTTAGCCTGGGATGCCTGGTTCTTACGTTTTACGATGAAAGATTCATTTAGATTTCAAAATGGCAAAGAGGGACTTATTACAATGTTAGAAATGAACTTTGGTCTCAGTAGCATGCTTAAACTGAAACTGGAATTTTCTACTTGGACCAGTGTGCGAAAATTGAGGTTAAAAATTGAGCGATATATTTCCTTTATGACCATAAATGTAAATATGTTTATACAGCTTTTGGGAAGAGTTTTCAAACAGCCATATGAGCGCCTGTTTTGAATGCCACGTGTTAAAATAGCTTCATGTTGAACGTTGTAGAGTTACCTCTTTGTTGAAACTATTTTGTAATTTTTGTCTCCTGCAGGCTTTAACAAAGGAAGTGATCAATGCAAACAGCGGTCAGGTTCCACAGAATTCACTGGCAGAACATATCATGCAAAAGTTCAATGAGGTATTTCATGTTGTCTGTTGGTGGCCATTTTTGAGTTGTTTATGCTGTTCTCTCAGTGAAAGCCTTGTATCGTGTGTCTTATTTTCCCGCGCTTTTCACCGGTGACACGTTCGTCATGTTGTTGTCCGGCGTCACGTTCATCACGTATTTTCCCACGCTCTCCAGCGCCTGCGCCTTGTACTTACAGTGTCTTTTCCCGCTCTTTCCATCGGTTTCGTATTTTCCCGCGCTTTCTATCGCTTCCCATTACAATCATTTGCTTAAGCTCTCATTGCTGTCACTTGCTGCAGTTTTTTTACAGGCATGGTCATTCTCTTTACAGGTATTAGATTCCAAAGACAGTCAAAGGTTACTAGATGGGATGTTCAACAAGACTGCTCTTTCCTGTTCTCTTTTAAGACTTCTTAGGTCCAGACAGGTACATTGGGTCTATCTTTCTGTAGCTGTGATTCTCGTTGCCACTATATAATACATGTTTTTTATTGTTGATTTGCAGATGGCACTGCAAAGGAAAGGAATAGACTGCGGTTTTGTCAACACCATCAGTAAACTTCCCAGCCACCATGTTAAAGGTGCGTCAGTTTTGCTAGCTTTTATAGTGCAGGAACTCTCACGGCGGAAATCCTGAACTATTGTTAATAAAATGTTTAACCCTTTTGCCCCGCAGCGACTGCAGACCCCGAAGGTCAATGTGTAACAGTTAGATTATTCGCTCTCAATTTCTATTGCGTGAAGTTGACGAGGGCATCGCCAGAGTCAAATATCACGTATAGGAATCGAGAGCGAATAATCTAGTTGTTTTAGTATAATTCTATCTAGTCGTTCAAAACTTTAGCTAAATCCACTTCGCGGACACTTCGAAAACGGAAAGAAGTGGCCGCCATTTTGTGAACGACCGCACACTGCTAGGCTACTCACTATTTACAACAGAATAGATAGTGAGTAGCGTAGCCAATAAGAGAACGGAATTCATAATAAAACGCTAGTAGATTGTAAATACTAGTGCTTTGCTTTCTCCATGTAGGTGGACCATTAAGTGTTACTATTTCGCAGTACAAGAAGCAACTGGGAATAACCGAAAAGGTACAACCAGGTAAGATAAAGAAGAGCGTGCAAGTTCGTTTCCTAATATAAGTACTGTCCGTATTCTTGCTGAAGTTATCCAAATAGATATCAAACATTTCCAAATAGATTTCCGACATTTGCGTACGCACAAGAGCAAATTTCCAACAATGAAATTTTTGTTGTTCTGTCGTACCCAAAGCATAAATGAGCAGTCTTTCAAAGAAATTTAGCAAATGAATGTGAACTTCGTGTATCATCCTCATTTCCAAGGGACCCTTCCACACTACGCCACAGAAATTTAAAAACGCATCAATCACCGGTCATTTTGGATTTGTGTTTGAGGAAACCTCTGTCAGGGAAATCACATGACTATAATGACGTCATCGTTTTCGAAAAGCTTCGTTTTCAAAATGTTTTCCGTCCACATGAAAACGAAAAACCGGCGTTTTCAAATTCCTCCGGTTTCAAGAACGTTTTCGAAAAGCTCCGTTTTCGTGACGGATTTATGTGGACGGAAGGCCTAATCGGAGAAATAAAGCTGCGTTTTCAAATTCCTCCGGTGTAGTTGTGGACGGAGCGTTATGGGTTTCTGCCATTTGTCAAGTGCTGTTCTAGAAAAGCAACTGGTTGTTAAATTTTTTTCATGTAGCTATCTGCTTTTAAGCTTCCAAAAACTACCTAATGCTGAAAACAAGGCGAAAATGGTCTTGTCAAGTTACTGCTGTTGTTTCTTGTTTGCATTTATTTCAGCCGGCAATATCCTGGAGCAGTTAGCGTCGGATGAGTGTGCAGATTATGTTTCTCTGGTGAGAACATTTCTGTCGGCATGTAAAGACGGCGCGGTGAAACCGGAATGTATCACTGTGGAAGTCGCAGTAAAAGGTTAGCAGCGTCCTAATTGAGAAAATATCCCGTACTTTGATGAATTAGCTTGATTGAATGAAGATGATTTCGAGCTCAACATAAATCGGCACACTACAAATGGCTTTGTGCATGGTGTTGAACGCTCTCTTTGCTACAAATTCACCTACTTGTGCACGTAGATTTATATATGGAGAGAAAATTATCTGGACAATTCTTTTTCAAGCTTTCTTGCATGGTTTAATATTCTTTTCTTTCCAATTAGCTTGTCTGAAACTCAAAAAGGCAAACTCTCCTCTCTTTGAGGACTTTATCAAGGCCATCATCACAACTCTTATCTCTGCAAGAAGCAGGATAGATTCTGAATCGGCTACGGCGGTATGGACACCTCAGCAGTCTCTCCCCTTGAAGACATGCTCAGAAATCCTCGTTCAATTGTTGAAAGAGTTTGAAGGCGTGGATCTGTCACGTGATAACTTGGTCAGCGGTCTCTTAGTAGACTGGTACGAGATCCTGGACCCGGAGGTTGTTCAAGTCCATCCTCTATTGCAGCGGCAGCTTTTGTTTCAGGACAGAGTGAGCATGCCCAGTTGGGATAGGTCGCTGACTAGTCACGAAGAGCGCTCACCGTCCACTTATCTGCTGGGCTCGTTGACGCATCAGGCACGCTGGGAAACGCTGCAGGACTGTCTGGATTGGCTGTTGGGACATGACAGAGAAGAAAACAGGTAGAAACTAGAACAACCAAAACTAGAACAGGAAATCATGCAGCAATAAATTTTCTTCCGTGAGGTACTAATGCTCTTTATTGACATTTTTTTACTTCCTTGAGTTCATTGAGATCCAGTTGATGTAATTTTGAAACGACAGTAAGCCTAAAATGTTGTTAGTAATTTTGTAATGTAATGGAATGCGTGGGATTATTTGCGAAAATCAATTGGCATTTGATTGCATGGCAAATGATTCTGGTTAGCTTAAAAGATGGCAGCTTTGCTCTGGTTTGGGAACAGCTGACTGTTGTCTTTCCAGTTTGCATGCTAAACTATTCCGCCACCTTGTTCATTAAACAACTGCTTCTTTATTCTCAACTTAATTAATTCATTTTGTTGTTTATTTGGTTTTTTCTTCTCATAAGACTTGATCCGACTGCAGCTTTGGACTTTGTGTGGACTTGTTTTCACAGTCCAAGACTTTGGCAAGGCAGAGATCAAAAGTCCACTGCTGTGGGCAGCCAAGGAACTAATTCTGTAAGTCACACATGGTTTAACGTTTTAGGTCCAACTTAATAGATCTTTCCGGAACGTTACCTTTGATTGTTTGTTGTTTAGTTTATATATTATTGTATGTTTTTTGTACATCACTCCCTCGGTTTATTAGCCTGTGAACAGGCTTCCTTGTAGGACTTCGGACGAAAGACAAAAATCGAAAAGCGCCGGTTACATCCCACTAGAAAGGCTGTTCAAAGCTGGGTTTATTTTCTCTCTCTCTCTCTCTCTCTCTCTCTCTCTTGCAGGCGGTGTATGAAAAACCAGTCCTTGATTTGAGTCCTACACAGGTCTCCTCTTTGACCGGTTTCATTCTGTCGGAGCTTTCTTCTCGTGTCGCGGAATGGTGCCAAAGAAAAGGTAAGCCGTAAAATTGCACCGTTTTACGACCAAAACTGCCAGAGAATTTGTATCTATCTTTTATGTGTTCCCGTTTAGGTCCCAATTATCAGCGTTTTCTTGAAGAGATGAAAGATGGAAGTTTAAGTGCATCTGAGGAAGTGAGGTAGGAGTATTTGACGGTTTAATTAACTATTACTTCCCCGTTTTGATCAATAAAATCTTCTCAATTTAGGTTGTGACAATTGAAGGTACATCACTAAGTATTTATAATTGACGATTTCCTTTAGTCTAATCACCTACCTGTTTCAAAATGTTTTTTAATGTTTGATGTTTTGATTTTGTAGAGAAAAATTCGATGTTGATCACTCTTGTGAATTATTGCTTTTTTCATAGCTCCTTCTTTAACGTATTCGTTCATTCTTGTCCAATTTTCCCGGCAACTTGTCTCAGTTTTCTCGGAAACGGCGATTCACATTACAAGAGTCATGCGTGACGTTGTGTGACAAGCCGGTCTACTGACAAATTCGTTGTGAGATGATTTCCCGCAATCGTCGCAGAAAGTGTACATTATGTAACGCACGTGGCTGTTGCGTGACGTGAACGCTACTGCTTTTGTACCGTGAAGATCGCCGAGAAGGTGATACGTTATGCTTGGGAAAATGCCAATTTCATTACGGAGCGTTGCACTCGAAATAAGCGTTGTTTTTCATCTGTACCCGTGGAGCATATAAAGCAGAAGGGAATTTTCACTGCAACCACTGTGGCAAAATAGGCCACGCACCGTGTTTGCCCGTTGTACGGCACGTTACAAGATGCAATACATTTAATACATTTTTTTATGATAATTAATTGTATGGCTAGCTCCGTGAGATGAACCGAATCCTGCGCTGTCATTGGCCACACAAGCGGGCAAGATAGCGCAATCTTGCCCGCACGGGACTACCCGCTGTTTCCCGCAAGAAAATAGTGTTCAATTTTTCCATATAATAGACCTAAAGGGCGTATAATTAGCTTACTATATTTTGCCCTTTCCACCTACTTTTCACTGCACTTGTTTTATTTACATTATTGTATTCATGACGTCAAGTGGAGAAATAAAAAACAAAAAATACAAAAATACAATAGACTCTGTCTCGGTCCATAAACCCGCGAAAAAAGAACTTGGCCGATATCCAGCCATCTTGACCGAACAAGCTTGGTCAATAACGCATATTTATTCATTGTTTCAGGGAGGATGTGGAGCAATTTGCTTCCAAAGTACTCGGAAGAAGACTGGAGCTGATCACTGTCTGTTGTCATGGTGATAGGAAGAGGTTTCAATCTGTGGTTAGCTGCGCTTTGAACAACACCAGGTAATCGTTTGCTACTGGAAGGATAAGGAGATTCAGCATGAACCATGACTCGTTCAATGTTGATACAAACGTTCAGCTCAGTGAGCTCTACAGCTCTTTGAAAATAAATGATCTTTGCGATTCTGTAGCTGAAAAAAAGAATTCATGCTACAAAACTCAGGGTATGTTGCAACTCAACCTCGTTCCCAGGGTCTCTTATCTTCTTGTCATACCTCTCTCGCTCCGGTAGGGTGGTTAGATAGAGACCCTGGGAACGAGGTTAGCTACAACTAGCATACACACGCAACGCTGGGTCAGGAGATAGCTCTCACAAGGTGATGTTCGTATGAATGGCTTGATACCCTCAGAGGGAACAATAGGACAAACAACAGAAACAACGCTCCTAGCCCAAAAACAATAACAGCTGCTACGCTATGACGATATATAGAACTACAAACTTTCGAAAGCTGCTACAGTTCCGACGGCATTTAGACTAGAAAATGTTACGTTTTATTCTTTGGTCTTCATACTCGTTTATTGTCCTGACTTTTCTATTAGACTCTATGTTTAATATTCTTCTTTACTTAACTTATCTTTATTATTCCCTTGCTAGGTGGTCCAAGTGGTTAACAGCTCAGTTTCTTGTTCAACTTTACCTCGCCCAGCCAAAAGTGATGCGCTCTATTGAGGACTTCCGGTCCCTCACCACTTCCGGTGCCATCAGTCAATCAACCCGTTGTCAGGTCTGTACAGTTGTTGTGTATTTGCGGCAGTCTACTGTCAATCTTTCATTACTTGCGCTTAACGATTAAAGGAGTGAAATTGACTTTGTTTTGCTTTTACTTCAAATGATGTCTCCAAAGCAGTTTGTTAACTAGCCCACCCTTTTGTGAACGATAACGGAATTTCACTGCGCCAGGCATACTATTCACTCACAGAACACTCAAAAAGTACTTATTTACTGACTGTCATTCGATCAAATACTTATTGACTGACTTGGTGTGGCAGCACACTGCAACATATTCTTACCTATTCTTCTCCTTGTAGGTCGATGCACCATGCTCTAAATCTGAATGTTTTCACACCCGTACGGCATGTCGCTGCTCTTCCCTTCCCTCCTGTCTCCTCCCGTCCCAGTTCAGTCAACACCTAGTTTTTTACTATTACAAAAACTAACGTCAAGTATCAGGCTGGGCTACTGTGACTCAGTAGTGACTTTGTAATTTCATTTCAGTTGGATGTCCTGTGTCACCGTGTATTGACAAGCCTGGCTGAATCTAGGCCAGGTAAGGAGTATGAAGACCGAGCCTACAACACTAGTCTGCTGCTGAAAAAGCTGGCTTGTCAACATCCCATGCTGCTACTCAGGTAAATATCACTGATACTGCACAGAGGACAGGTTTGTGTAGCACGCATCACTGATACTACGGCACGGTCCGTAGGTTTTTCTCAGGTAAATACCACTGATGATGCTACACAAACAGGTTTGTCGGAAAAATACCAGTTATACTGCACAAACAACAGATTAGTTATCACCGGTACTGAATAAACAACAGATCTGTCTGGTTAATATCACTGCTACTGCACAATTTACAGGCTTGCCAGTGAAACAATGTAAGCAGTTTCGTTGTTACAATAAACTGTGTACCAGTATTCAAAGGCCCTTTTTTGTGTCCTTTTCCAGGCACCTGGCCATGATAGCTGCACAGCTAAGAGGCCGAGTGCACCTCAAGTCCAAAGAGTTTGCCAATCAGCAACATATTCTTGTCTTCTCGCACATATTGGGTGTGTTGGATCTTCTAAGACCACATATCTTCAGACGGGACAAGGTGTGCGGTTTGGTCTTGTTATATAACAAACTCCGTCTTACCGGGGGAAGTAAACGGTTTTCCAGCTCTGTAGCTTGACGCGTAAAATTTTCTAATCAGCATTGACTTTTATCGACAGCGAATTCATGGTTAACTAGAAATAGGTGTTTTACTGACTTAACCTCCGACGAAGGACATTATTTTCTTTTTGTATTATTCGTTCGTTTGTTTGTTTGATTTTTTTTTTCGTCTGTTTGTCTTTTTTTTACAAAATATGATCGCCCGTGTTAGGTTTTTAAGCCGAGCAGTTTACGGGCTTATATTATTACATAGTTACTTATCTGTGCAAACTTACTAACTGTGTTTTAGAGCTGGCGCATCCTAACAGTGTTTCCTTTTCAACAGTTCATCCAAGAGGGTTTGCGGAACACCTTGGATGCTTACTTTGGTCTTATTCAGGTAAGAAGGACAGCTATTATAATAGTGGTAGTATAGTTCAAAGTGTTCTAAGGAGCAGCTTACAGTGTATCATTTCATCATTTTGTTGGATGCCCAATAGTAATGGTTTCATCTCGTGAAAAAGTTCTGAACAAATGACTGAAACATTTTAGGAAGATAAATGAAGGCGAGTAATGGAAATGGCTTACAACTCAGTATAGACAGGAGCTTTCAGTTTAGATGGTATTCTTTGAAATTTATGCAATATCTTGTTGTAGCCAGGATTTCTTTGACAAATATACTTTCTTTCCTTTTTGAAGGAACATGCTTCAAAATATTTGGTCCAATTTAATTTTAACGCGTAACTGTAACACTGGTCCTCAAAATGACATCAAAATGTTAATTTTATTCGCTTCCTTATCTTGTCTTATTTATTCTCTCCCAGGCTGAATGTCTTCGTTTCAAAGAGCTAGCTAGCGTTGTTACAAAGCTGATGCCATTTCTTCATCATTTTTGTGCTGAAAGCCCTGGCCAAGCGTTCTCCGCTCTCCACAAGAGAGGTCCTTTGTTTCAGTAAGTAACAAGAACAAGCAACTGAAAATTCAAACAAATCGTCCAAATTGAGAGAGACTGCAATCTCGGTGCGCTTGTGAAGGTTTAAAGGAACATGTCCGATTCTCTTCCGTGAGAATAATCTGAGCCCCGCGGGGTTTCGTCAGAGACGGAGGTAGGTATGGACGTCATGCTGACGAAACAACTATCGGTTTGTTCACGATTGTTCAATCCAAACAAGAATCGGGAACTCTTCGTGTCTTCCGGAACTGCCTCGTTTGTAAGTTCGTTGCCGCTTTTGACCAACAAGGGAAACTTATTTTTATTTTTATTTTATTAGCTTTGCTTTTATGAAACCTTTTTAAATGCAACCAAGTTGGAAATTACCAATCAATACCTAGTTCTTTAAAATGATTTTTGTCCTCAGGGAATTGTTGCAAGATTTCCCCGCCCTCCCTTCCCTTCAATGTGTTGTAAGCGCAATCTCTCTGTCATCGACACCGCACTCAGATGATCCCTTGAACGAAAACGCAACCGTCGAAGGCCCCTCAGCTGACGGAGCTCCCACAAGTACAAAACCGACGGTCCGGTCCGTCATTACACCACCTGAGAACACCATGTGGTCATCAGCACAGCTCGCTCCTTTTGTGCAGCGGCTTGCTCCCGGACAACCAGTAGAAGGTACAGTAGTGCCATGTATTTTAATAGTCGAGCAACCGGCCCCTGACCAATCAGAATCGAGTATTTTTAATGGACCAATCAGAGAGCGGGATTTCGAACACTTGACTTACAACATGGCCGACTTATTTTTAATTAGGGAAAAGTATGCATGCATGCCCAAATATGATCAGAAAGGCAGAAAATGTGTAGTCCCCTGCACATTTTCTGCAATACACACTTTGAAATTAAAATCTCATAATTTTGTGATCAGAGCTTGAATTCTCCACAGGTTATTATCTTTTGTTCCCCCATTGTACCCCTCTTCTCCACCCCTCCCCCCGCCCCCCACCAAATTCTACTTGCCTTCTCTTATGTCAAAGAAATGAACAGGCTCTTGTTTTTTTAAAAGGGAAAGGTATCAGTTTGAATTCAGACTACCGTATACTCCTCTTTTATTTTTGCATTACAGACGTGTCGAAAGTTCTTGTAGATTTAGACGAAACGTCCAAGCGCCGAGTGGACATTTTAGATCATTTTGTGGTAAGTCTGAGTGTTTGAAGCCCTCTTGAATTTTGAGGAAGAATCCTTTTTTTTTCTTTTGTTTTTCCAATATCCAGTACCAAAAAAGCTGGATGACGAGGCCATTGTGGGGAAGTTGCTCTCGTTGACGAAGTGTAAGGCGTTGGATGTATAAGACTGAAGCGCTCCCTCGATTGTAAACGCATCTCGTACAAATCAGGTTAAAGTAGAAGTGACTGATACTTCTTAAATGGGGACCATTGGGTGTTAATAGCTTAAAACAGTTTTAATGTCATTTTTATTTGAAGTTGTTACCTCTTGTTAGCTTCCATCGCAAGCTCTTTTCAGTCAGCAAGTATGACAGCCGTCGGCAATCATTGTTGAGAAGAATAAATCTCTCCTTGTTTTATTACGTGTTAGAATATACTGTTTGGTAACAATATATATATATTTTTTTGCCATTTTTTTAGCCTCACTTGGTTCGTCTTCTCTCTGACGTAACGAATACCTGTAGGACCCAGGCCCACACTCTTCTACTGCGCCACATTCGAGAAAATCCTGGGTACGTTAACTTTCGTTTAGTTTTGTTTAACTGGTTTATTTTGTACGTGGCTAAAATAATAATATCAGCTTTCGTTTCCTTGGTAGGACTGCTCACAAGTTTGTGGACACGTACATGGATTGTCTTAACTCGACGGAGCCTGGCGTGATTTTGACAGCAGCAAAATTTATTCCCGAATTTATTGTCTTGGGAAATGGTCAGTAAACACATGGTTCAAATTTCTGCCTTAATATCAATAATTTCATATATTTTGCGTTCCGTAACATTGAGATTCAATTCCGATTTCTTTTGAGTCGAAAGGGGAACAAATTCTTTCAACGTCTTTGTAGGACAACTGATACTCTTGACATTTTTGTGCTGTGGGGATTTTCATCCTTGTAAAGTTTGACGAAATATGAAGTTACTAAACCATTTTTGAGTCATCTTCAACGCTTAACACAGTAGCTAGCGTGCTGAAAACCCTCAAGACGGCTCTGCTTGAGTTTTTGAAAAGGATGGATAAGAAGCTAGTTTTAGTCTTCGAAATTTGATATAACTCCCATTGATTTATCATTTATCAAGATCTTGCTTGTTGGAACAGCTTCAATTTACGCGTCAATATTAGGATTTCTTTTATCTCGCCTGCACCTGACAACCTTTGACATAAAATGCCGACTAGTTGCCTTTTTAAATCTGAGATTTGTTGCTGTTATGTTTGGTCTTCTTGAATAAGTAAATTAAGATTCGTTTTGCCAAGCTCGTTCTCAGGATCTTTCATCTTCCCGCGGTAGGGTGGGAAGATGAGAGAGACCCTGGGAATGAGGTTGCCGTTTTGCAAGAATTCGATTTGGTTTTGATTCAATTCCTTTTCTTTCTCATTTTCAGAATTCTCCGACTCGTTGCTTCAAAAGATGTTCTCTCTTGCCGTTTACGATGCTCATGATGTGGGAATTCCCTTACTACAAAGCATTCAACTGCTGAATTTACACTGAATAACAAATGCGGATTTTAAATGACAAATAGAAGAGATTCCATTGTGGTGTCAGAGAAGGAATGTTAGGATTGATAGTGTCAAAAACAAATGCACCTCAATCATCCTTGTCGTTTACTCAGCTATCAGATTAAACGAACATTTTAAAATACCAAGACGTGGAGCATGTGACTTTTTGGAGCCTATAGAAGGACAGTCGCTGATACGACTGCGCAAAGAAAGAATGTGAAAATACTAGAAATCGTCTTTTGGCCTATCGTTAATTTCTGTATCGCCAGTTTCTAGCTCGATCAACTTCACTGCATTTTTAAAGCTGTCAAATAAGTTGTCTGTTACTGAGGGGTTAGAAGCTATTATAGTGACACTCCTCAGGCTCTTCTCAGTTTCGTAACCCATTTCGTCCCTTGTCCTCACTTGCGACGCAAACATAAGCATAAGAAGCTTATGCGCTGGTGAGGACGGCTGCGATATAATAGCATAAGCGTTCTTGTTCTTATGTTTATGCTTAGGTCGGTGTTATGTCCAATGAGGACATGGTTGGCTTAACCATGAAGTGCTCGCTGATTGGCTGAAAGTCTTTCGTTTATGCTTCTGCTTATGTCAACATGTCCTCACTGGATATAACAGCGACATAAGCACAAACATAAGCATAAACATAAGCATAAGAAGAAGGCAAGGTTTTAATATGCTTATGCTTATGTCTCGGCCGTTTTCACTAGCGCATAAGCTTCTTTTATGCTTATGCTTAAACTCATGCTTGCTTGGCAACTGAGGACCGGGCTCAAAATAGCACACGAGGGTCGTCTGTGCACTTCTCGTGCGTCCGGCTTTTTCGCCTTTCACTGGAAAAGAGCTTGAGCATACGAAGAAACACCTAAAAACACCTTGGTATCACCTAAGTTAGTGATGAGCAAACTGCATTTAATTCCATCTGAGCTGTAAAGCTCAGAGGATCCTGACTACTATCAAATAAGGCGACAAGCATCCGAGGAACTGAAACTAAACTCCAGTTACTTCTACTTCTTCCATATGTCGTTAGGTTTATGCCATTATTATGTTCCGGTTATGTTGTTATGTTGAGTTGTTCACCCTGGTGACGAAAATTAACGACAACCAACCTCGTTCTCAGGGTCCTCTCTCTTTCTCTCTCGATCGAGGGAGGACGAGAGAGAATCCTGGGAACGAGATAAAAACAACACGTTTTTATTTTTAAGTTTTTTTTTAAGTTTTTTTTTTTCGTTTGAGTGACCTGTCGCTATTTCGCCAGTGCGAAACAAGAAGAGAAGAAGTCAGCGGCTGTCAACATTCGCTGAATACGTCCAATAGAAGCCTATAGAAAAGCCACCGAAATACGCACGCCTTATTGCAAATTATCTTCACAAACGGCGAAAGAAAATCAGCAATATTTTTCTCGATTTTCATTATAGCTGCATTTGATTTTTTTTCGGACGATTTTTTCATAATGTCATGCTGTTCATTGGGTATGAGAATACTATTATTTATAGCTATAAAGTGGAGATTGCAACTGCAAGATTTTGTGATAAAGGTTTTAATGAAAATTTATGAATATTGAACTGCCGACCGAAAATGACGTTCACGATGGCCAATGTAGTACAGTATTGACAAGCATGTTTTTTTCTTTTTTTTCTGCCATTTGTGTCCAGCTATTGTTATTATTGTTATTATTTTTCTCCACCTGCTAAGTTTGCGCTGTTAGGTGTTAGGTTTTCGTGAGAGAAATAATATGCATCGTCTAAAGCTAGCCTGGAAAATCAATTAACAACTTGTACCAGTTACCGCAAGAAAGCCGGTCGACATCGTGTGTAGAAGCATGGTCGTATGTTCCACGGCACTGTGTTCATCATTTTAAAATTCTAAAGCTTTGAATGCTGTAACAATTTTGGCATTTATATCGCCAGGAAAACTGATTAGACTTGTTTTCAGATAACGGTTATTCACAAAGATTGGTCTTTAAGCGCGGGTCAACAAATATATGTCTGACATGAGATTCACCTTAAGAGTAAGAAAATATTTACAAACAGTGTTCCAACAAATTTTAGGACGCTTTTTAATGATACTTCTAAATTGTGCAGGAGGTCTTAAATTATTTTTTTGCAGACATCTTCGCTGGTTGACTTGCTACATGATTCTCTTTTACTCGGCGCCCGACTGTAATTTCCAAAATATAGGATTGTTTGTTGTGTTCTTGCGACCACACACCATCCACATTTATTACGTCGCTAACAGCAGCTCTCTTTAGCTTAGCTGCTCTCCTTGTTATATTTTTCAACTGTCTTGTCCTCCGAATATACCGTTGTAGAGTAAACTAGTGATCTTATCACAAGTTATCTTTCGCCGAATCCGCTCTTTTGTATTCAGAATCTCCGAATATACAACATTATCCCGGCGAACTCCATCTCGACTTAAGCACTGTTCCTCGTAAATATTCTGTCAAATCAAACACCATGACCTGCGGGAGGGTTAACTGTTTCGGTCGATTTTTCGGTTCCTTTAGACGGTGTACCGTAAACCCTTTTTCTGGCCTCTTGCCACATATTTTTACACACATCCCGCTGCATTTCGTTAAACAAGTGTTTCTCGACCTCTGGAGCAAGTTTTTTGAAGACTTTTCCTTTGCGCTGTGAGGTCGGCGACTGTCTGTTACACAATCCTTCGGCGACTTCTAACAACGAACTGCTCTGTCTAGCTGCTTCCGATTTGCAAGCTTCTGAAATCTTGACGAACATATTTTCATTCATGTCTTCCTCCAATTCAAATGAGAAGCTTCTTCCCATTTTGTTCAGGGTATTTGTACGTTGAAACGCCGGGTCCGATTCGCTGAGAGCTCTCGTCTCTTCCAAATGGACCTGTTCGCTGCTCGTTAGTTCATCCATATTTCCACCTTCTCTCAACACAGCGTCTCGATCACTGTCTTCCGCGGCAGCATAAACCTCTGCTAATCTGCATAGTGAAGCCTTCGAAACGTCTGGATTGCTTCTTATTTCCATAACATAATTATATTCTTTTGTCCGCAGATCTTTATGATACCCACGCCAGGCATAAAATTTCGATTCTTCCGAGTCCTTGAAGCACACCTTTTAAGTCCCTCTTTGATGTTGTAACACGGAAAGCCAATCTGTAAGTTTCAACGGCCTAAATGAAAACTTCACCTTCTGCAGAGATGATTTTATGATCTCCAGGGCATTGTGCAGTGATTTTGCTGTAAATCTTACTACGTGATAAAAATATACGGACCAAGAGTTCTTTCTCTGGGGTATTCACGATTTCAATTCGTTGCAATCTGTAACACAAAAGAACATTTAGTTGACGGTGAAAAGTGCTTGGCTTCTTTGTGTATCAAAGTACAAACAGTGGAATTTTGCTCTTTCGGCAAGCTTTGATCTTCTGTTTTCGAAGTGGCTTTTTGAGTGCGAAACACGAGAAGTTCTTTGTGATGGGCAAACCTCAGTCAATTCGATCACAACACCGCTTATTACTCTATCAACAACGGTCATTTGCAGTCGTTTGGGAGCTGTGATAAAGATCTAACATCCAACACCTGCGAATGGTATTTAAAAACAGATAAAGAGCGACAAATTCCTGGTTTATACTCATTCATTCCGGCTATTTTACACTGTCTATATTGGCCAAGGCAATTAAAAAATCGCTTTGTCCCCAACGTTGAAATCATTTCCTCGATTTGTGGGCGAAAAAAATACAAAAGTACATTTAGATTTGTTGTGTTTCACGTCTTACTCTTCATTTATAGCTCGAGGGGAAAGTTTTAGAGATGAAATACCGCACAATAAAGCCGGCTCAGAGCAATAACCTTATCTTGAAACAAATCTTTATTTGACTAACGATATAGCCAAACTCTAAAGTTTCATTCTCGTGTTCAGGAAACAATGTTACAAGCGATGACATGTGAATGATTAATAACCGTTAATGTTCAGTTCACCAGAGATTCAAGACTACCACCGTAACGCATATTCCATATATGGTTGGGTCGTCAAGACGCTCAAAGCCAAATATCTTTGCCAGTGTAGAGCGCCTTCGCCACGAATTGTAAACCACCCAAGAGGCAGGTGGAAATAAAATAAAAATGTAATTATATTTTGAAATAAAGGTGCATTGAATTCAATTCATATCGAGCCACATGGAGTGCTGATTCGGAAACGAAGCACACAAAGCTTGATAGATTTAAAAGAGAGCCTAAAGCAACGCAAACATTATTGCCTTGCATAACTTTGTCATAATATTCTAGAATATTAAATCGACAGGCAACGATAGGGATCTTCACGTAGAATTTTGGCATCTCTTTCAATTTTATGTATGTTGTAGAAAAAGGTCACACTAAAAGGGTTCGAGGTCAGTTATTTAATGGTATAGATTTCTCATATGGAAAATACCACATAAGCCGTTTGTGATTCTTGTTATCAAACTCTTACATGACTTTGATTCTTAAAATACTTTAATATAAATAGCTCAAGATTTTCCTAGCTCTTAAATTTTCTTAACAACTTAGGAGTTTCCTTTTAAGAAGAACCAAGAACTTGCAACTTAAATGCTACTGATAAAGTCAGAAGTGCGGCAAGGTGAAATATCGCGGCGTTCATATGCATAACGAAAGCTCAGTGATTGAAGCTGTGATGCCAGTCAGGCTGAGATTAAAAGACTTCCCTCTCTGTGTCGATAATCTCGTTTTAAGACACCGACAGTTTTAAGATACTTGGAAGAATGTGAAGAATGTCTTGAAAAAATTGAAAAAGGAATGGTTCATAATGTGACATGAAATGGTTTAGTTAGTTTGTTTTTATTTTCTACAAAGAAATTTCAGCCGTTAGACAGGTTAGAGTTCTTCCTATCACGACATTTGAAGTTTTGTGTACTTTAACCGCAAGTCAGCAACTTATTTTCATTATAGTACGAGGCTTTCTGTCGGGCTTACGCCGTTGAACCGTCTAGGTCGTCTAGCTTATATGTGTTACTTCCACAGTACGCCGGAAGAGTTTGAAAACGGAGGTTTCACTGTGAATACGTATCAAATGTTTTTCGTCCACACTACGCACGGGGAATTTAAAAACGCAACAATCACCGTTCATTTTGGATTTGTGTTTGAAAAAACCTCGGTGCTCAAGGGAAAGCACATGCTTATCGTGACCTTATCCGAGTCGTTTTCGAAAAGCTTCGTTTTCAAAATGAATTCAGTCCAAACGAAAACGCAAGGCCAGCGTTTTCAAATTCCTCTTCCTTTGAAGAGCGTTTTCGAAAAGCTCCGTTTTCGTGACGGATTAGTGTGGATGGCAGGCCTAACCGTAGAAATAAAGCCGTGTTTTCAAATTCCTTCAGCGTTGTGTGAACGCTGTCTAAAGCAATTTGAGGGCATCAGGAGCTTAGGTGGGACGTCTAAAACCACGGTAATCTTTAGCTTTCCCTTGTTTATGTTCATATATTTTCCTTAAAGCATTAAGTATCCTTGGGAAAACTGGAAAAATCATAATTCGTCAGTGTTCTCAGCCTTGAACTTGACGAGCTCGGGATTTTTGCCGGCCTTGGCGGGGAAACAAACATGATTGTTAATCCCTCGGATTATCTTCGCGCGGAAAACATCAAAAAAACTTCTAGACGTCGACCTGATTCATACTGTAACTGTTCTTACTGGGTTATCCCCTCCAACCCCGCAGCTTCTCAAGATTAAACAACAACAACAGAGGAGACTAACTCTTTGCTGTAAACGAAAACAAAGTGTTTCTCTTGACTGTACAAGGTAGTGTCATCGACTTTTGAGCTGACTGTAGCTGTAGCTAATAGAACCTGGGCCACGTTGGTGGCAAGCGTTCACATTACTACGCCACCCCGTCTCCCCTTACAATACGATAGGCTCACCAAAAATCTCTCAGAAATGGTTTAAGTTTCCTAAAACAGCACTGACCACCACTCACCTGGCCATGAAGATACAGCTGTATCCGGCGAGGACAGAAATGAATCGTAATACAACAGGTAGTCCAGACGTACTGCCTTTGTGGGGTTAATTTATCAACAGCCGAGCCAAACTATTTATGGAAAAGTACAAAATAATATTCTTACTCCTTATTACCATGGTCTTATTTTTTTTTTCTCCCGGTCAATATTTGGTCTATTTTGCTGCGTTTCTCATCTAGTTCGCTTGCCATCATGGCTGCATGGGAGCCGTTATCTCAGAGTTATGGTTCAAATGGCGTTTTAAAAGAATAAAATATTGTAAAACAAAGCCTGCATGCCTTTAGCTGAATATCTCCTTGTTTATCCTGGCTGGTTTAAACGGCATTCTTTTAAAGCGGATGGCACCTCTGATAGTAATGATATCAAGGCAAAACATTAACGACATCAACTATTACATAAACATTTTGGCGTGGTTGTTTATAATTTAATTCCACAAACAGTACAAGAGTCTGGGCTTCCTGTGGTAATATGAACAAACTTCAGTGAAATTGTGGTGCGACACTTTTTCAAGTTTTGCGTCGCCATATATTACTGTCAAACTTCAGAGCAAAGCTTCGCTGCAACACGTTTGACGTTGCTTGTAAAATGTGCAGCTATAGTTCTCACAGCAGAAGTTGCCAAAGTGTTTATTCCATCATGACATCGATAAAGTAAATCTGCATGAGGATTTTGTCGTAATTATTATGAAACAGCTGATTGTTCGTCCGGGTGTTGGGCGGAATTTTCTTCAGATCGCACATCTCTGTTTTTGATCAGCATCGGGGAGGACGGGGTGTACTCCCTTATATGGGCTTTGCAAGTATGTGCGGCGCCAAAGGGTATGGTATTTCATCCATTTTGGTCATAAGTACGATATCGATTTTGGCCATTTTGGTCTTAGATAGTGTATAGTTTTTGCACTCTGGTCTTGAATTGGGTATGTTTTTAGAAGAGCTAGTTTTTCATCATTATCGATAAGACAGTCAACAAAAGCCCTTCACAAATGATGTTTACGGCAACTGGGTCAGGTCATAAATAGTCAGCATATGTGTTACAAAATTGTAATTCGCAAGTGTCTGTAATTACCCCAGCTTAACCCGATTAGAGAATTCATCTGTAAGCTGCCTTAATCGGGTTACTTTAAACTTCTAATCAGCACATTTACAATTTCCTGCTTTTGCTAAATGTTTCCGTTATCAAGATTTTCTACTGCAACATCTCGCAAGTAATTCAGTTTCTTTCTTAAAAAAAACTCCAGCACTGATCGGTGATGTTTTTTACTTCTCGGTAACATTTTCTTCAAGCTCACCTTCGGCTTGCCGATTAAGAGGACCCTGCACATTCTGCCAAACTTAGTCGAGTGTTTTCTTTGCATTGAATTTGTTTGCATTAAGCTATATAAACATAAACGCGTATGAAGTTTGTTCTTAGAAAAACCAAAAATTATCGTGTTTACACAGAGTATGCTATACTGAACAGAAGTTCGTGATGTTTGGGTGCGTGGAAACTTCGAGTTAAGCGTAAGATAGCCGGATATTTTCAAACCGTCGCGAAGGTCATGATCACTTGTACCGTGGTAAAAAAAAAATAAATGCTCTGCGGTTTTCTTGTCAATTTTAGAGTTCTCAAAAGTAGCGGCGATCGTATGTGTGGTGGGGCAAGTCAACTCTAAATTTGCTTCCACGCAGAAGGATGACAACTGAATATTTCCATAAATAAGAGTCGGAAGAGAGATATTCTGTTATGGGAACACTCACCAGTGAGGTTCTGATTCTTATCATTATGTAATCAAGAAAGTACGAGCAGACACGTGTTTTGCAAGGAGGATGTCCCGTTCCTAAGCAACGTTTGACGAAGACCGCGGGTCAGTCTATTTAATCTGTGGGAGGATTTTTCCGGCCACTTATTTCTCTTTCTAATTTCTCTCTTTTCTTTCTCAGACGACTTCTCTTTCAGGCTCTCAGTTTTATACAAGTTTGTATATCAAAAAAAAGGGCAATTTGTTTTTCGCGTGTTTTCCCGCGCTTGTTACTGGATGCACGTTTCCCCGCATTGGCACAAGTTGCAGTTTTTCCCGCGCTTGGCACTGGTTGCACGTTTTTTCGCGCGTTTCGCTGTTATTGGTCCATAATGTTTTTCTGGGCTTAGTTGTGATTTGCCAGCCAGATGAAAGTGCTTTCTTTTCTACTTTATATGAGAGCTAAATTTGAAACCATTCTATACAAGCTGGTCTTTCCATGTAAATCATTTACTCTTTTCTTTTTTTTTATAACGTGGTATAACAAAGTCTTTCATGATGTCTCTGTTGTACAGTAGTCCAGCACCTCTTCCAGACCTGTATTTTGATTCGTTCTCTTATCCCGCAGCTGCTATTGTTTTCGGTGACATGGCCATTGTGTCATTATGCCTTCTATTGTTTTTTTAGCCAATCCCAGAACCTGTCTGGAAAGGTGCAGGCTTGCCCCTGTTGTAGCCTTACACTGTTAAAAACAAACAAACAAACAAAATCGGGGAAAGAGAAGTACTATAAATTATGTCTTTATATATATTTATTAAATTTCTCTGAAGCACAAAATACACTCTGAGTAGTAATGTTTCTATAAAATGTCAATACTACAATTTACAATGCATTATACCAAACGTGATCAGCTTGTTTTCTTTGCATGAAACTAAAATCTTGAGTTAAAAGCTCTTAAAAACGAGTTAATTTTTCATCAAGCTCACTAAAGCTAAAGCTGCTTTCAGCTAGCCCCAAACTACATGTAGGTTAACGATTTTTATAGCATCTCTTTTGCATGTCGCTTTCTAGGTCGTTTGCAAAGTCTTTTCAGATTGTTGACCCCAAGATCTAAATCAGGCGAAAAATGAGACGTTCCCTCTTGTTTGTTCGCTCTTGTGTGCTAACAGCGAGCATTCAGGAGAAAATTGATTTCTTTCGTTGTCTTTCAAGTTTCTAAGACTCGAGTTCCATAGAAGCAATATACTCTTTGGCCTTCAACCGCAGTGACAGCAGACTTGAATCGTTTCGGATTTCTAAATTCTCTCCCGCGGCCTTGAAATCCTCCGAGCCAGAACCAGTGGAGTCGGTAGACTTGGGCGAGCATGATCCTTCTGGACTGGGCACTACCGGTGTGGCTGCACTTGGCATTGAGGCGGAATGAAGCGCTGCGACTTGCTGTCGTGCGCATGTCCAGAAGTCGGTGTTGTAATACTCGTACGGGAACAAGGTGTAAGGTTCAAAGCCGCCGCAAAAGCGAGCCAGATGACTGGGATATCCCAATCCAAAGATTGTTGGTAAGTCATGGCGACGTTTCTGTTGTTGTTTGCGCCATTTGGCTCTCCTGTTTTGGAACCATATCTGTGAGGACCAAACCACAGATTCAGTTTTTATATGAATTTTCAGAACAGTACAATTTGTTGAAAGAGTTTCGTCATAGTACTTCAAGTTTTAAGCGTAGTGTAAGGAGCTTCTTAATGGATACCCAATCTTGAATTCATAAAATAGTTTTAGTATAGATATAAATATATTCATTGAATCTGTAAATACTGATGAATTTTCGCCGTGTTTGGAGGAATTTTTAAAGATTGAAGATTAAAGATTACCTACTGAACTGGTTGGCTTATAGAATTGCTGGTTTTCATTGTCACGCAATTGAAAATAGATCAAAATCAAAATCAAAACCGGTCCATAGATAAAGTCCACAATCTGGGAAATGAAAGAAGGTAAATATGCAAAGACTCTCGCCAAAATTCTGGTCACAGCAATTTTTCTTATGCGAGATATGCGGAGAAATTTTTTACCCAAATTTATAGAGATTTGTATGGAGACGCCATGCTGGTGCCCATCCGTATGGGCACCAACATGGCGGCCGGAAACCAACAGAAACATCTGTCCCTGAGTTTTGCTACAAAAGCGTGAATTTATCCCTCGAGGAACTCTAAAACATTAAAATAATACTTTTTCTAAGACATGAACTGTTCAGATAGCCAAGTTCCCCGAAATAAGTCACTTTTTTAACCAGCATGACAGCTCTCCAGGCCGTCATGTAAATGCCGCGTCACGCAAAAGCTTAGAAATTCAAGCGTAGTGTATCACAAAACCAAGAACCCATTCGGAGCGAAAATTTGTATGAATATTAGTTTCAGCTGCTCTTATACATCATTTGAGTAAAATCTCAGGTAGATCAATAGTTTTGTGGTTCGAATTTAGGTGACGTCATGTGAAAACCAGCTATACATCTATTTGAATATATTTTTTAGATATTTAAAATAATGTAGGTGGTCTGTCAAAGTATGTGGTCTATGACTCTTTTACGGACCATATCCCTATGGCATTCCTATGTTTGTTAATTTGTTGTCATAAAATTGTAATAAATAGATAAAAAACAGTAAACTACTCCTTCTTAATTCGCATGTTCGCATGAGCTTTTCACTTCTGACCTTTGCACCTAGTGCAGTGCTTACCTGAACCTGTGCTTCTGACAATCCAGTGCTGTTAGACAGTTCAGATCTCGCCGCTACATCAGGGTAGTGGTTAAGGAGAAACGCTCTTTCCATCTCGTAGATCTGTGACTTGTCAAATGTCGCTCGGTAGCGCTTTTCACTGTCATCTCCTATGTTCCTCTTCGTTCTTTTTGAAGGCCTTTCTTTCTCGGATTTCTTTTGTGTGGTCTTGCTGTTTTTTCCTTCTTTGTCTGTTGATATGAGCGGGATATTACTATTACTCTTCTAACTGACCTACCAAAATTGTTGCTATAATGCCCGAGGGGTACTCCCAGAAAAATCAGCTGGGGCTGTGCGGTCCGCTTGCCAGTACCCTCACCCCATTTCGCACCAAAATCTGTGATTTTTCCTACGTTAACCTGACCGAAATATCGATACTCTATTTAAGACCTGACCCTTGAATCAATACCCTGTTTCAGACCTGTCTCATGATTAGTTACCTAGTTCAGACTGATTTTAAAGGCATTGTGAAAGGCTCTTGTTGATGGTCTTATCAATAATAATGAAAAAGCAACTTCCACTAAAAAAACCATACCCTTTTTGAGATCAAAATGATCAAAATCGATACCCTAATTATGACCAAAACAGGATCTCGCGTTTTCAGTGAACCGTTTTAAATTCCAGTTAACAAAACAAATCAGTGAAGTTGTCCCAATCTTTCAGCATTTGAAATGATAATACTTTCCTCGAGTAATTACTTTCCCCCATGACAGTGGAAGTTACATTTTGTTCGCCTTGATTGAGCAAACGCAAAATAGCAAAAGGAAACAATTAGGAAATGAAAAGGTGGAGAAAGTACTCAAGACGTTAGACATAAATAAAAGTTTTTAACCAATTAATTTTTTTTCCTCTACAAGTCATCGCAATGTTAGTTACGGCAACGAAATCAATTCCACATACAAATGTTTACCACTTCGTATCTGATATAATTTATGCAGAAAGCCTGCCTTGTTTCAACCTGCTTAAGCTAAAACATAGTTTTAGGGCTAAAACGATTTCAGTGTCTTTTACGAGCTGATAATAAATGCAAGAACAGCTTTTGGCGTTCTGTAGCTGTTAACCTCTTGATTTCCTTTTATGAATTGTTTTTTCATTAAATTCCCCCGAGAGAACTTTAGGCTAATTAGTCCCGCCCAAATGATGAGGTAATATCTAAAAGATAAATAACCTAAAGAATAATTATTTGAACCGGACCTTGCACAAAATAACTGACTAGAAAGTTCATTGAGACTGAAATATTAATCGCGTAATTCTTCAAAAGATTTTGTAGAAATTGTACCAATTTGCACAGAATCAGTTTTATAGTATAGCAACGTATTACAAAGGGCGTTAATTTGGCGAATTACTCAAACTTTTGACATCTTGGCATTGCTTTCTCAAGAAATGCTTCCCAAGAAAGGTGTAAAAATTGTGAAAACTGAGACTCGAAAACCGAAAGCGAAAGAGTTTAATTAAATCCCAAGACTTAAATCGAAACACATTTAAACGGCACATCTTTGTAAAGACGTGTTTTATTTTACCTGTTCAGAATCAAGGCGAAACAGTTCTCGATGTTGGATCAGCAACACGTTGTTACTGTCCGTTATATTCAGTCTATTCTTTACAAAAAATTTTCAAAGCAATCTGTTGCATTTAACTCTCTTTCTAGCTCAGTCCTTTCTTTAACTCGACAATTATTTTGTTGTGTAGTAGAGTTCAAATCAACGATTTCAATGGCAAAGTCAGCAGCGAAGCGCACAAGCTTGAAGAACGGAATGGTTTGTGAGAAAGCCATTGAGCTGACAAGCGAATTTAAACGAATTATATCTTTCCTGATAACAAAGAAAAAGGACCAAAACAATGTTAATTCAACACTTTCTCTGGATTCATTATACAGACTGAGAGTATCCGATAATTTTGTGGGCCTTCTCTCGGTTTATTTTATGTTTTTCTCGTGTCACGTTTTTTGCTGAATTCTCTTGGAATATACACATAACTACTTTGTTGTAGCCATTTCGTAACCTATTGTCCCTAGTTGACGCGAAGCGAAAAAAAATTGCCTTCTGTATATAAAAGTATGACTTTAAAAAGGTTGATGAACAGAGAATGCTTTCTTTTAAAATTATATTTACGTGTTAGTCTTTCAGGTTTCAATGAGTTGCTTTCGTGGAGTTGAACATTTCCGTCCTTACGAAGCCAACATATTTCAGTCCCGCGTTTTTCCGCGTTCAAGCAAGAGTTGAAATAATAAAAAATAATCGAGAAACCGGTGGTAAAAGAACATCGGACGGATAACTGACAATCAAACAATAAATACCTTGGTGCTATTGATCAAAATTTAGAAGCGTACGTTCTGACTTACCTGTTTTTTCGGAAAGGTTCTGCTGTTGATTATTGTTATGGGGCTCAGATATTCTGTCAAATCCCAACAAATTTGAGATGGAAAACCCCGCGCTAGGTTGGTCGGAATCCATGTGTGTTTGCGGTCTTGTATAGAATAATTCCACGGTTATTATTCTGTAACTCAGCGGGTTTGCTCGATCAACTGACTTCTCTGTCTCCACGACGCACAGGCAAGTTACATTTATTCGTTTTCTCTCGCTGCCAATATCAGGCTTTGTGTAAGAGTCCTTTAACAGCATTAAATCAATTAACAGGGATTTGATTGAAAAGGCATTGTAGTATCGTGCCATAATTGTTGCCTTTTCACTTCACTCAATGGTGTGACAGTGGCCCAAATGAAAAGCATTTGGCTTCTGCTGTGTGTCCGGGTTAGAAAGGCGGGGTCGGCTGAACAATTAGTCGAATCAAGCCATCGCAATCAACCTCTGTAATCAACCAATTAAGATGTAAAAAAAACCCGTGACATTGAACTGGCTATAAATGGCCGTAATTAGCAATTCTTTAGGTTCTTTTTGATTACAGCATTAGCACATGGATCCGAGGCGAGGTGCTAAGAAACTCAATTGTAGAAGCATTTTCCCGTGGTATAGCTGTGTCAAAGTTCCGGTTCAAGCCAATCTAAATTCCTCGTCACATTGCTTCATTTTACTTATTTATCAGGAAATTCACGTTTCCAATTTATTTCTAACGAGGTGCCCATGTGAAAAGGATTCCAAGAAACGTGAGTTGAATTATAATGAAATTATCATCGCATTTAGTGACAATTTTTCGTGGATCGAATGATCTTGTTTCTTAATTTCTCTTTAGCTCTCCTATCCGGCGTTTTCGTACTGCAGGATTTTTTGATTGTTTCAATCTATCGTAGGATTAAATAATAAATTGACGAAGTTGACGTGGTTATTTCGTTAC
This sequence comes from Orbicella franksi, assembly GCF_964199315.1. Classification (NCBI taxonomy): domain Eukaryota; kingdom Metazoa; phylum Cnidaria; class Anthozoa; order Scleractinia; family Merulinidae; genus Orbicella; species Orbicella franksi. The sequence continues at coordinate 26,832,886 of NC_138150.1, read as the reverse complement.
CTTCTCGTGTTTAGCCGTTAAATAATAAACAGTTTGAAAACTATATTAGCCTGATAATGAATTAAACAGAAGACCTATTTCTTAGACCTACTTGTAACGACGTGCACATATGGAAGAAAGGGATAACATTAAGTGTATTTTAACTGGTGGTTTTGGAAAAAAAATAACTTCAATAACTGACCATAGTCCTACTTCCGCACGGATATATTCCAAATAGTCACTGAACTGCACTGAAGAGATACAAGATCAGATGGCCTCCGCTCAATGGACATCGAGCAATCCCGATTAATTAAGCCCTGACTGAGAGGGGTCAATACAGTGTGTTTACAGGAAAGTCACGAATGTTACAGTGGAATGACAAGCGTGTTTTCATTTCATTTATGATGCCTATTTAAATGAATTACAGCCTTACAGTTGATACAAGATTTCGTACTGAAATAAGTTCAATTGAACTCAATAGATAGGTCATACCTCGACACTGTCGATCACCGTATAAAATCCATGTGCAAGAATAGAAATCAGTGAAAATTTATTTCTGAGACTAAATATGGCTAATTCAGTACAACAGAGTTTAGTAAAAATCGCCAAAACATTTGTACGGGAGGTTGAGAACAATAATAATAGCTGTTTAGGGCGACTAGCTAATACTTCATTGCCGGAAATCTAGAGAAATTGCTGAAAATCGGAAGACTCGATAAAGTTACCGTGAAATTTCGGAATGAGACGTCACTAAATTACAAAACAACATATACAGAGGAAAGCGCAGTATAAAAATATGTGCGTTTCTCCTCAAAAAATAATTGAGCAGTAGCGGTTTGAACAGCATTAAACTGTCAGCCCCAGCCTGACACAACTGCTTTGATAACAACCATTAAGTTACTAGAGGTAGGTCGATATTTTTGGTATATCACGTTGATATCACTGTACCTCTTTTTCTAAACCCTTGAAATGAAGTTAATGAACAATATTAGCGGGGAACATCAAGCATAACCAGAAGAGATGTTACAAGTATTTTCTATTCAGTTCATGTTCACGCTTGACTTAACACAATTAACGAACAAAGTTGAACAATAGAAACAAGTTATTGAAATGATTTCCTATGGACTGCAATTACCGGTAAATCAAATCCACATTACCTTATTATTTCGCAATACTGGCAAAAATTCCAACAAATCGATCGAGCACCACACTCGGAAAGATCTGGGTACAACAGGACCTGTGGCAAGCGCAGTAAAAATTGACCCTGTAGAATTAAGCGCGGGAAACTCACGTAAGGAAAATCACATCTGGATTTGAGTCTGCATCTGCTCTGGAACAAATTAAACACATCAGTTTCGAACGTTGTTGAAAAAACTTGCAATTAGTACTGTGCCGTTTATAACCATGATATTGGGGCCGGAAGCCAATGGTGACAACCACCCTGACGTTATAGCGACGAGTTGCTAACAGCAACTGTCGCGAACGTGATTCAACTAAAATTAAGTCCAAATTACTACGATTGTCAGTTGAGTAAGTCACGAGGCAAGTTTGGTTACGAAGTTTTGGCCTTAAAATTATAGTGTTGTCACGGGCAACTTACCTTGTTTCAGTTGGTAACAATATCAACAGCCGTTGGTCGCCTGTCGCATCGCCTACAATTTCGCGCGCTTTGCTGCCAATGACGTTAAAGGCCGACAAGTTGTCAATGGATACAGAGCCAGTTGCTCTTGACAACACCACGATTTTTACGTTAAAACTTGGTGACCAAACTTTCTTGCCGTCTTACTCAACTGATAATCGTAGTAAAATGCCAGAATAGTTGTGTAAACTTATTTATCAAAAGAAATAAATTATACATCATGCTTTTGATTTTTACCGAAACTTAGTTTTTCTTTGTCATTTTTTCCCAGCCGATTTATTTTCAATCTCTTTAAGACCTGGCTTGTCCGGCATGACATTTCTCACATTTCTTTCCGTAAAAGGAACAAAACTTTAATACTAGATCCATTCCAAAAAAGAAATTGGTAACTTAATGTTAAAAAACCTTTTTTCGCCAAAGAGCTCATGGAGAAAACGTTTTGTATAATTTTAGTGTCTCAAATGTGGTACACAAAACTCAGTGTTACTTGTACGTCCAATTGTCCATATTAAAATGTTTTAAAAGTCAAAGTCAAAGTTGCTCATGGTTCCAATTTTCGCTTTTTATCCACATATTGTGTTGCTATATTTGAGCCTTATTTGTCTAAACTGTTAATTTCTTGGGAGAATGAAATGGTAGAATTAAGGTGCAGTGAAAAGATTACTCTTTATTAAGGTTACAGTATACCTTCGGGTCGGTAATTTTCTTCAAATTTGGATTTTTGGGTCAAAATAGTGGTCGAAGAATAATTTCTAATTTCTGAAAAAAAATTTGAAAAAGGCTAAATATTGGCGGAGAAATGGTGGTTTTACGTTTTCACCGGAAGTAAAAGTTTACCTCTTGATTGACAGCCCTCTGGCGCGTATGCAATCAACCGAGACGATTTTCGCGGGAATTACCTATATGGATGTTACGCATTGACTGCTCAGTTGATCAGCATTGTTGTTCTGACTACCCAGCATTTTTGGTATTAGGCGTGTCTCTATTAAGTTATAAGTAAACATAGACCACGTTTAAACCATGGACCAGTTCGAAAAAGCGAAAACAGCGAAGAACGAATGAAAATACATCAATGAGTGAAGAAGCGAAAGTTCGCCACGCAGATGAAGCTATAGTTGTCGTATAAGGCGGGCAAATATTCGTGGTAAGAGAAAAGAAAGGTTCTGTAAAAATTTCGGAACTTGACAGCAATAACAGGGATGCTGACAGAGACTCTTCTGATGAGTCCGATATCGACGAATCGTCAGACTCATTAAGACCATTTGAAATATTATCCATGCACAGTTGCCCACATACAGTTGCTCTCCACGCTTTCTTGTGTTTGTTTCCTTCGCTCAGCCACTCTAGCGTTCGTATCCTTTTTAGTCTTCCCCATTTTGCCAGACCAGCTTCAAGAAAAACTGAGCTACAGAAAAATTATCTCTCTGCCTTCGGTTCCTTGAGCGCATTGCGAAACACAAGAGTTTTTTAGAGATTCGCGCGTAAATTTCACCAGGAGGTTAACGGTAGTAAACTTTCCCTGCACTGATTGGCTTAGTTATCTGAGAACCCAGTTGAAGGCGTTTGTGGGCGGAGTTTGTTTGCGAAGCAGAAAATTTTTCTTAGCGCTGTTTTCTCGAATAAATTTTTTCACTTGAAGCAGACACTTTAAAGAGTTATAACTCAAAGGGAATTTGTTCAATTGCTCTTAAATTTGGACAGTGGCTAGTTTAACATATAAACTACAAAAGCGTGTCTGGGAATTGTTAATTTCGAAATACTTTTTTTTCGAGAGCGATTTTTGTACGATCACTCCACATTTTTTTAATCCTATTTCGAAAATGTTCTGTAACTTTTTACTGCAATTGAATATGCCAAAACGCAGACACGTTTTTTAAGCGCTTTGGTCCTTGAAACCGAGGAAAAAATTAAATTGGTGAAAAACGAAATTCGCTTTGACTTGTAGCTTTCGAAAGATGATTCGGGCGCTCGCATTTAGTGGTCGTGAAAAATTCGACAATTCATTTTCTTTCAAAATTCTTGGTATAGTTTGATAGCCAGCTCCATAAACTTTAATTTGATATAGGGGTTTAGGTATCTACAGCTTAAACTGCACGCGCTACATCGCTTGCGCGCGAGACACCCCTGAAGGTATACTGTAACCTTAAACAACATTGAAAATATTTCACCAAAACAATACCGAATGATCTTTTATTCCATGACACAGAAAATGAGATAGTTCATGCAAAAACGCAAATTGAACAAAAATCAGGAAATACAGTTTCTAATTTATTCTTAACGAGGTGTTTATTTCTAACGACTCGAAAAAAAGTTGATAACCATGACAAGAATTATAAATATTATCAGACCGTCTCGTTGGATGCCGCGCCTGCACGTCTCACTTTTTCAGTAGTTGAAAATACAATTTAATCAGGACTTTGTGGTAATAATTATTCCTTACCGAACACAGCAAACGTTATAGGAGCGCTTATTGCACTTGTTCAAACAACAACAGCAAAAAATACCAAACGTGACTGGTGGTGTTCAAATGAGGTTTTTAGTAAGGGGTGCCATATAGATGATTACTATATTTCATAATTTAAAGGCCAGATCTACCAGTCCCACAGGAAATATTGCATTTTATAGAGCTCTAATTACTTTTTGCGAAAAAAAAAATACTGAGTGATGACAGAACTCGAACCGAAATATTGATTTAAAAGGTAAAAATGCCAACTGAAAGGACATGGCCTGACATTTTGAATTGGTAAAAGGTCAAGGTTATTCCGACGGTTTTTCCAATATTCTGTAATTTGTCATTCTTCTAAATATATTAGATTACCTCTGACAGATTTTAACAAAAATAGCTGGTTTTCACATGACCTCACCAAAATTCGAGCTACAAAACTATTGATCTTCCTTAGATTTTACTTAAATGTTGTATAAGAGCAGCTGAAAGCTAATGTTCATACAAATTTTCACACCGAATGGGTTCTTGGTTTTGTGATACACTACGCTTGAATTTCTAAGCTTTTGCGTGACGCGGCATTTACATGACGGCCTAGAGAGGTGTCATGATCGTTAACAAAGTGACTCATTTCGGGTAACTTGGCTATCTGAACAGTTCATGTCTTAGAAAAAGTATTATTTTAATGTTTTAGAGTTCCTCGAGGGATAAATTCACGCTTTTGTAGCAAAACTCAGGGACAGATGTTTCTGTTGGTTTCCGGCCGCCATGTTGGTGCCCATACGGATGGGCACCAGCATGGCGTCTCCATACAAATCTCTATAAATTTGGGTAAAAAATTTCTCCGCATATCTCGCATAAGAAAAATTGCTGTGACCAGAATTTTGGCGAGAGTCTTTGCATATTTACCTTCTTTCATTTCCCAGATTCCAAGCTTTATCTATTGACCGGTTTTGATTTTTATTTTGAATTGCGTGACACTGAAAACTAGCAATAGGGTATTTTTTGGGAATTGTACGTGGTTACAACTGAGCCAAATTAAAAAAAAATTCACCGTCAGTTTTGCTTTTTGTGCTCATGTTGACGTCATAAAAATCGAAAATCACTAACGTTTTCCTTAGAGTACGCGCAGATTACTTGAGCTTTCGTCCTATGCGCGCGTGCAATCGTAAAACTATAGGGAGCCACCTTAATCTCACTTCTCTAAGCCTTCTAAATAAGTGGGGTGTTTATTAAAGCAAAATGCAGCCGCTTTGTTTACATGGAGTTTGAACTGCTTACAACAAAAGTCGGGTGCATATTTTCTTTGTACGTGAGAGTTCATTGTCAACATTTCTCCTCAATAAAATTTATTTTTCCTGTCCTTAATTCTTCCCAGTCGTGTTCACCCTTGGACCGTCGCCGGAGTGTAGGTTTAAAGCTTCAAAACTGTAAAGGCCTGTTTATTCAGGCATCACACGATCCCAGATAAATTTAAACACTGATCTATATGGGTGACTTCTTTTTCACATTAAAAGGCGTATGCTCTCAAAACAAACTATTTACACTGAGTGGTTCAGCTGAATGTACTTTCCGGAAACACGCCACAGATTTTAGGGAAAAAAAGCGCGTATGAATCATGGATCAGTCCTAACAAAGCCGTTTCAAAACAAATGCTCTTTACACTGGATTGTTTGGAAGTCTCTTCAGAAAGAGCACAAGGGTACACTAAATAATTTACCCACAACCAAGCAACCGATTGAACAAAATTACTGGAAACATCAAAATCCATTTGTTCAATTTCAACAATGACTGTCCACTGATTTTCGTTAAGGCTGCTGCCTTTTTCATACGAGCGTTTGACTTTTTCTCAGATGCGTCGCGTTCAGTTGTTACATCAGCGTTTGAGTTCCCTGGTGTCAGTTATCTGGTCAGTTGCCTTCACTTTTTATAACATCAGTTCCAAGCTTCACTCCTGCTCTCTGGGCTGCTGCATTTAAACGAGCCTTGGAATTTTCTCGTGTTCTCTCTGACAAAGCAACAGCACATTCTTCATCTTCTTCTAAACACTGCCCATCTAACACTGATTCTGTGATAAGTTGAACACACATTGTTAGGTTTTCTGTATCAAAGAAACTTGAAACATCAACACAATAGACTGGGTACATCAATTATCCTGGGTATGGTACGTAGGGGACTTAGCAGATGACTTTGAGAACAACTGACTGCCGCTGGATACATATTTTCCAAGCTCCACTTGTTCAAAAGGTGGATAAAGTTATCCACCGGAATGTAGCGGTGATTTAGAATTGGAAATCATAAAATAAATTAAAAAAAGCTGGGAAGTAATTGCTTGGAATTCTGTCCAGGGCGCAGCCGATGTTATCACCTCTGCCCCGCTCGAGATATGTTAAATATTCTCTTTTACAATAAAACAAGGTCGTCGTTTTCTTGGTTTTCCGAATTTCCTACAGGCGAAATTGTAACCAACAACTCATATTCCATGCTAAGCGTCAAAAACACTTCCAACTAGTTTAGCTCTATAGTTTTTTGGGGGTGACCAGCTACTGCATGTATTTTTAATTTATATTTATATTTAATCCCGCAAAGTCAGTCAAGAGACTATGATAGATCTACATGATTCCACTATGAATCAGTGCAAAAAATATTGTTGTTATTTTACTGACGCCTGCACTAAATCAGAGCTAAGATTATCGGTGTAGCTGGAAGATACACGAATATTGCATACTACTCATACTGAAACAACATGGCAAAATGACATTAGTTTAATATATACTTTTGCATATCACAATTAATTTTTAAAAACCACAGAAGCGTTGTCTCTTGATACTTGAGAATGGTTGGCTGAAGCAAGAATGAAAATTCGGGGATCAAGTGTTACGCCTCAATTTCAAACAGGTAACATTTCTGTCCGTTTAGGCACGGACCATTATTATTATTTTTTTTTTTTTTTTTTTTGAAGGGGGAGGGGGTGGGCAATTTCCCCCCCAAAAAAACATCCTGCACAGTAAAAACTTCTGACAAAAAAATCGTGCAAGGAGAGCCATAGGGGAGAAAATTGAGCAAGTGTTTTCTACTATCATTATTTTGATTTTTAATGGTAGAAAATTCTTGCACACGATATTGTCCACCAAAAGAAAACCTGCCCAACCTAAAGGTGGGAAAAAATATCATGCCCCAGAAAATTACCCAACCCCAACCTCCAAAAAATAATGATTCATCCCTTACCTTTGCATGAAAGATCAGTGATTTAATATCCCGGTTTACACCAACAGGCGTAAGAAACAGGAAGATTAACACACAAGGCGTTATCTTGACAAACTGCATACTCTGTTGCACACTCATCTACATCTGCGAAGTAGTTAAAAATGCTGACTTAGCATCGATACATTGACTTCGGTTCACAATCATGAAAAAAAGGTCAAAATAGTGTACAATCTAGTAAACATTTCAAGACTGACGAAACATTACGTCATTCAATACGACCAAGTTGTCCGTTTTAACGAAAGAAGAATCTAGGAGAAGAACAAGAAAAATTTGAGTTTTGAGACCACCTGAAGTGACCGCAATTCAGTAACAGCGGGAGTTGTCTCCATACATTTCTTTGTAGCTTCGGCCGGGGATGTAGCTTCTGTCCGTAATAGCGGGGTGTCCGCAAAGCGAGAGTTGACTGTAACTAATGGAAACGCAGGAGTATCAGTAGTTCATAAAGCGTGATTATCTGAGTGATGGTAGTTATGAAAAGAGGATTTATTTTTGGCTGATTTTTAGATAACCTGAGCGGAAATCTTATTCAGGATCAAGTGACAAGTGTCTGTCAGTCGATGGTGTTTAAACTGATTGGTCAGTTTAGCGGTGATAGTATTGGCTGGCATACCAGTACTAAGTTTATCCACAGTGATTAGTCAATAGAGTCAACTTACTGTGATTTGTCCAAGGCACACTTCACTGGGAATATGAAATAAGACGACCCCCAGGGGAGGGGACTCACATCTACAAAGGTCGGGGATGCTCCTCGGAAAACTTGAATTAAACCCCTTAAGGAGGTCAATCTAGGCGTTGCTCGAGCTTTATTTAACCCCTAAAAGATACTACTTAAAACGGAATAGGCTTGATTAGTAGTCGCTGTTCGGGAAAGGAGGCCGCGCTAGTAGACCGGACCCGAGAGACAGGCGGAAATCGAGTCTAAAACGGAAATGTGAGCGTTTTTTATAGTTTTCCTTTGAGTTAACCTTAAAAGATACTTTGACAGCTTAAAATAGTGGCGCTTCGTCCTGAAAACCCCAAGCGAGACCAAGAAAACTAGCAGTTTACAGCCCTAGCGATACGGCGGGCATCCTTGACTTTTTCATGTGGAAGTTCCCCTCTACGTGAAGACGACTTCTTGGTCAACATTCCGCTGACTCACTAATCTGTGACTTGCCTTCACACTCAGTACCTCTCGCAACAAATCCCTGCTTGCAGACACAACAGTAGGACCCTGCTGTGTTTAACACGCACTCCATAAGTACCACATTCCTCATGGTTTCAGCTGTGGTTTGTTTCATGTCTGCAAGGTTTTATATTGGAATTATATACGCAACAGACCCACTTCTACAAAATATGACTAAGATCATTTGCCTCTGCTGACTCGCCTTCGATATTTTTACCTATAAACCCATGTAGACCATGCTGAATTACCTACGCAAATTTTTCAAAATCAGGGTACTTTTCAACACGCTTCATCTCTGAAACGAAGTTGGTGAACAAATTTTTTTTTTTGCATTTCTGACACAACTAACTCATTATCTGACTGCAGTAAAAATTTTAAAAAATCTATCGACTGGAAAACTTTTGCGTGAACATCCTTAAAGCCAATGAGGTTTAATTGTTATGGACATGAGAGATTGTGTGATGGCAATTTCAGGTATGGTAGCACTATCTACAGTGGAAGGCTGACTTCACTGGTTCCCAGGTCATAAAACTATTTCCTTTGGCCTGAAGAAAACGCTTGGTAAATTCCTTCTCTGACAACTCTGTAAAGTCAACCACTTCTGTGACAAGAAAATAGAGAGCGTATTTAAGTAACCAAGACGGTGATGTCAAGGATAACATCAATTTAAAAATGAATTGTATTTTAGCTGCCAATCTCACGATACTCTAAACTTTTTGTTTGTTTCTTGCTGTCAAAACTATCACAAGACTCAATCTGGGACAGAGCACTAAATTTGAAAATTATAGAAACTTAGAAAAATTAGCCGTCATCATTCACATTCTCCTGAGAACGCAGAATTTGGTCATTTCACCTTGCTGTTTTGCAGAGGATCGCAAAGAAATTTACAAAGAATTATATTGCGCGTACACACCATTGTTTTGCTCATCAAACTTTTTGTTTAGTGACGTTGCCATTGCCGTCATGGTTTTCTTGGAGTCCTTCACTTTAAATTTAACTGCTTAGTGCAATCAACATTTCACCTGCTTAACTGAAGGGATATAGTTTTTCTGGAGATGGACAATTATAAGAAATATTTATATCAACAAATATTATTTCGAAACTTTGGTGTTTCAAGGCCAAAATATCTGACATGTTGCTGCATTCGATTTTGAGCTCAATATTGAATAAATAGCCACTTGCGTTACCTTTCCCTTGTTGTTATTGTGGTAAAAGGTCAATTCCAGGGAACTAACCAAAGTATAAGAAAAGTAAAATGACTTAACCCAGCTTTTCATGGTCAATACTCCCTGTGTGACCACAGCTGATATTATGTACTTAGAGGAACATCCATCAGCTAACATGATCCAAAAATACCGTTCGGTGTTTTGATCAAGTGCACACCAGCCACCTGCACCGATATGAAGGTAGAGTCGGCCATAACTTGGGTGGAATACTTTACTGTCTGTTGACTATGCTGAAATTTTTGAATTTATAATTGCTTTGGAGTTCATTCCCAGTGGTGGGTCAAAACCCACAGTAGAAACAAACAGTCACAGAATATTTAAGAGTCACTGCCTAGAAATAACAAGAACTGGGGCGGATACAGGATTTTAGAGAAAGGGGTTTGAGATAAAAACTGATGAAAGTAGTGCCCTGTAGAGGGTTCCAGGGACATTCTTACATGAACAATTTTTGAAACTGAGGTCCTCGGAAATGGGATTTTTGGCATTCTGAGGCCAAGTTGAATGAAGCATGTTACGTCTCATTTTTTTAAAATTTAGGGTGTGCGACCAAACCCCTGGAACCCCCACTAAATCTGCCCCAGAAGATCCTGATACTTGGCCTGAGGGACACTTCTAGGGAACTCTCTTAGAAATTATATATCATTGTCACATTGTCCTGATTGCCAGAACAAAAAAACGCAAATTGATTTCTCCAAATTTGCTCTTGAAATGCGTAAAAATTTTAAACATACCTACATGTAAGTCTTAACTGTTGAAGATATTTCTTTGGACAACAGATTAGTTTCCCCAATTCTTATTTTGATTTGATTGCTTCATCATACTGCACTTCACAATTTTTTCCAAATAGCTAACTAGCTTAAGAAATGTAGGGTTGTCAATAAGGGCCATAACCCATAGCACCTGTTACGGCTGAGTATGTTTGATGGACCCTTGATGTTATGGGTGAACTTGCCTGTAGTTGATACAATTCACCCATAAAGTAACAAGTTTGCTACGGGTGTGGAGATCAAGGGTACAGGTGAATTAAAACTTAAAGAGAGCCCTGCAAATGAACATGAATTACCTGCTGGGCAGCCATACAGTTCAACCCTCAAAGCAATGAAGGTAAGCCACCTTTGTGAATAAAACTTCATGAAATGCACCATGACAGGCTCAGGAAAGTAATTTCTTAAAATTATCAACTAACTGTTCTCGATGCTCCCCATGAATAACTTCAAAACATTTATTCTAATAAATTGAACTATATTTCTCAAATTCATTAATGATTCATCAAGTTCAAACAAAGGGAATCATGTCCATGACAGTGTTTGCATATCTGATCTTAATTAGCATAGATTTTTACAGTTTTATTTCTCCATCTTGACAATTTTTTTTAAGACACTTGCTTGATATGGACACCATCATGAGTATTGCGAAGAGTGATGTGCGACTAGATATGGTTAAAGCCCTCACAGTTTATGGTGCTTGGCTATATTTAAAAAGAGTTATAAAGTGTATGCAGAGCTGTCATTAAGTTTTGAGTTACCTGTAGCCTTGTTCTCCACACAGGGGTAACAAACTTGTTGCTTTGTGGGTGAATTCTATCAACAACAGGCAATTCACACATACATGTAGCATCAAGGAAAAATCAAACATACTCACCCATAACAGGTGTTCCAGGTTAATTTGGCCCTTAATGACAACCGTCATATAACAATACTACACCAGAAGAAATAATCTTATATTACCCTAAACAGTTATGCTACTTTTATATGTACATAACAGGTAATATCAAGATGCCTCGCCACCTTGACATGCTCCCTTTCAAGAAAAGGAAACCATGTCTCTCCATTAATACTGTGATAGATAAAGTATGACAGTACTCTAGCACCACTGACGCTTGTATCTCTTCCACCCTGGACAACACACTGTCTAACAACTGTCCGCCACTGTAGATTAACCATCAAGAATTTACCACTTTCATGTACAGCTAGCTGCAGCCATTTATCTGATAGCAGATGATACTGTCATGATTTGATACTGTCATTCCACTATCTGGTACTAGTTTGACTCCTGAGGTAATACAAAGTTCCTCATCACACTTTTAAGAATAATAAATGTATTTGGTTGTCAAAATCAAAATATCCTCCTTAGGAGAACAAAATTTTACTCAAATGATACCTTGAATTTTGGAAGCATTTTGTTTGGGGGCTGGAACTTACTCATACTTTATTTCAGTACACACATGGGGAACAGAGACACTGTATGAAAAAGATTTAAACAAATACACAAGACAGGAACAATCACCTTTGGTTACTTACAGTTGCTATAGAGTAGTGAGCTTTTTACCTCCAGAAACATGGCATATAAACAGCTGGTATACAATAAACATATCAGTGATTAAATGGGTTCCCAGGAGAGGGATATGCATGTCTGTAATTGCATGTGCTTGGGAACTGGATGTTGTTTTTGCCAATTGAGAAGCATTGCCACATTTACACAGATTTACACGTAACTTCAGTGATTGTTTCCCTACTGGTAAGTGTGTCAGTTGTTTAATGTTGCTTTGAATTAAGTCACCAAGCTGAACTTGTTGCAGTACCAGGTTAAAAGCTGTTTGACAAAAGTTAAACTTGACAATTACCAAATACTACCAGGTGAAAGTTGGCTGGGAAAGAAACCCACCGAATTCCCACATGTACATCTCTGGAAAGAAAATCATAAACTTTGCACTTTCCCCTCCTTAGCGCAGTACACGACCCACGAGAGAAGCCAAAGCACTCGACTTATGATATTATAAGGTCAGTACATGTAGTATGCATCGATGAAGAATTGAAATTAATCAACTGCAAAGCTAAGTTAAAGTTGGCATAAGTAGGTTTTGTAAATCGAACAGAAGAATTCGGGTCAATTGACAAATTTTGCCACCGGTTTATACTGTAGTCATAGTCCTTGCAAACACATAAACTTAGTACCACCAGAGAGCTCGAAACCTTGGTCAACAGGCATTTGTGTTGCGTCATGTGTTCCTCGTTCATTTACAGTTGCCCGACACTAACTCGAGCTGTGTAAAGACCGCAAGTATGGTACGAACGCCATCCTTGAGAGGATTTGCTCCCCCTTGAGCAAGAAGGCGTCAAATAAGTTTACACGAAATGTCTCAGAACCCTTTGCGATGCTGAGGCATTTCGGTGAGGCTTATTTGAATACCATTTGTTTCGCAAAAAGAAAATGGCGGATTATGTTTCCCAGGGGTGATTTGCGGAAACACAGTCGCGAATACTTGCCTTCTTTATAGTGGTTGAAGATATTGTTTGGACCCTCCTTACGTAACTCAAATGAGCGAGAATTCCTTGACACGAAGCACGAGCTTGCTCGTTAAGTTTTCGATCTTTCTGGCGATCCTTGTTTTGGGAGTTTCCCGTGGTTTTGACTTGGAGTCTATAGTACCAAGGAATACAGCTGGACCTAATGTATACATTGGTCCTGCTTCCGTCAAAGGTAAATTTGGGTTAAAAATCGGCTTGCGGCTCTGTGTGAATTGCACGGTGACATACGTCACAATTTGAGACTAAACGTAATGATTCCTTGTAGTACCTGTAAGTAAACTCATAGAGGAAGCTTTACATGGTGGAGGGAAAAACGTATTGGTCTCTCTTCATATAGATAATTAAAAATGTTAATTCATACAACATAAATTAACACACATTAAACATTTGATGCATTTTTCTACCTTTTCACTGGCCGAGAGCCCACCACATGATCTTTTTTTGCCAGCAGTTTTAAAGTTTGCATTTAAAGGATTCAAAATTTTGTCAGCATCATTAAAAAAATATTGCAACAGGCTCTGTGTCAGGGATTACGCTCTGTATGCAGGGTGCAGATGAAGAATGAAATGTCTCATTTTCTTACTGCTTGTCTCCAGTGCTAGGAGTTGCTCATGATACTGTAATTATATGCTTGCTAGTGATGCATGCTTGTTGTTGACTAACATATTCTAATCAGTTAAGCATAGCTAACACTCTGTTTCTGTAATGCTTTCAGAGTGTGATGAGGAACTTGGTATTACCTCAGGAGTCAATCTAGTACCAGATAGTCGCATTACAGCATCAAGTCATGACAGTAACTACCCACCTCATGAGGGTCGTCTGTTTTCACAGAAATGGTGGCAGCCAGCCATACATGAAAGGGGTCAATTCTTGATGGTTGATCTACAGCGGTTGACAGTTGTTACAAAATCTGCTGTCCAGGGTGGACAAAAAATAGGCGTCAGTAGTGCCAGAGTACTGTCATACTTTATTTATTATAGTATTAATGGAGACGATTGGTATCCTATTCTTGAAAAGGAGCATGTTAAGGTACAGAGACATCTTATTGTTAACTTAAATTAAATAGTTAAATGTATATTTTGTGTTAAATTGTGTGGCTTCACAGCAATATGAACCACATACTGTGTTATGATTGGCTACCTGAGTGTACAAGATAGGGCCATCTAATGTCAACAAATACATGTATCAGTGAAATTCAACAGGTAACCCCTGTGTGGTAAAAATATAGCAACAGGCAAGGATCAGTACAAGCAACCAAGTATTGGTCTGTATGTCAATCATGATGCATTTTATACAGTACATATAACACCCAGGAAGTGTATGTCTATTTTGCACAATTAGGTAAGAAGATAGAGTCCATGTTTGGCCAAGTGATCCACACTGCCATGTTTATCACTGTTTCTGTAGCATAGACAGACATCTTTCCCCAGCCTAGTTGGGATGGAAGTTCATCACAGGGTTACCCCAATTTGTCTGTACCTATTAATATACCTGGGTGAAGAGGGGTGCTTTAAGAGCAAAGTGTCTTGTCCAAGAATGCAACAAAATAATTGCAACCAGCACTCCACCTTGTCTGCTTGGTTCAGAGTCTGTCATGCTAACCTGGACATTACACCACCCTATTTCTTACAGGTACATTCGATTCCATAAGACTGCTTCTTCATTTCTATTTCACGTTTCTTGCAGTTGTTCAGTGGAAATATCATCAGCAGTGAGTTTACTTCAACAAACATTTTTCCTGGGCCTGTCATGGTTCGTTTTGTAAAGTTTTATCCACAAAGTTGGCGTATCTTTATTGCTTTGCGGGTTGAACTGTATGGTTGCCCAACAGGTAAATTATCTTCTAAATTACCGATTGTGGTTACTTAGTATAGGTACTCATGTGATTGCAAATGCGACTAAGGGTTTACAAACTATACATGTAGGAGCAATATTTAAAAATTCTCTCAAGATTGCATTGAGGCTTAGAGCGAGTGCAATTTGATTTCACAAATTTTGTTTCAAAGAAGCAAATTTTTAGTTTTGGTAAACAGATTTAAAGCAAAAATATGATTGTCTTCCTTTGACATTTATAATAAACATAGTGTTGATGCAACATTATGGTTTGACCATTAAAGACTGCTCAGTAAAAATGACCTTGGGTTACCTTTGGTAAATATACCAACCCATTTACTGGCCCTGTTGTACCTGTCAGATGACATTATAGACAACAGGGTGGTAACACTCTCCCTTGGTCTCACACAAAAGGGTTAGTTTTAATAGACATTTTAGCAGTAATTAGTGTAACTGAAAGTGGCAGGTTGCAGCACATGGAAATATATGAAATAAATGTGATGGAAAAACCCTTTTAAGTAAAAGCGCAGCCTAACATATGCAAAAAATTGTTAGCACAAGTTATTATAGCATTGCTGTGAACGACAAGTTACACAGGTTTCAGGATACCCATTAATTCTACTTTTCCATGCACATGTTGTTTCACTAAAGGCATCTCCACTAAAAGATAGTTAGCAGCTACTTACAGCCATCATAAGGATGTCCAACAAGTTAAGAGTCTCTTATCTTGAGTTGAAAAGGAACTGTCAATCTTGAACTCCACAAAATGACTAGAAATGAATGTTCCTCTTTTGCTTTTAATATATGTAGGTTTTGACCCACCACTTGGAATGAATTCCAGAGAACTTATTGATGGAAGAATTTTAGCAACATCAACAGAGAGCGCAATCTACAAAGCCAGTTATGGCCGACTTCTCCTTAGTATTGGTGGAGGTGGCTGGTGTGCAAGTCTTCAAAATACTGAACAGTATTTAGAAATCACTTTAAAAACTCAACAAGGGAGTTCATTCCTAGTAACAGCTCTGGCCACACAAGGGGTATTGAGTAAAAACAGCTGGGTCAAGTCATATTACTTTTCGTATAGCATGATCAGTGTACCGTCGTGGATTTATTACCATGATCATAATGAGAAAAAGGTAAATGTATTGAGCCATACGTGTACGATCACTGTCTTTCATTATAAGAGTCTAAATAAACTGCAGAGCTGTGAACAAAGATTCTGCTTGATTGAACATTTGACCTCACAGGAGATCTACTTGTAATTAACCAAACTTGAAAAGTGAAATGGTGAGAAGTCAAAGACTACTGCTAGGCTGACACAGAGTTGTATATTTAAAACAATATTTTTTGACAGAACCTTCAAATCTCAAACAGGCAAAAAATCTTGTTAGAAGAGAATTAATGAATCTTTTCTGAATAAATAACCAATGTCTTAGCTGTTATTAAGCTTAAGCTAGGGTACATGTACTACATATGTGTGTGCGAGGGCACATGAATCGCAAATATTACAACTTAGTAGCTCTAACTCGTAACAACTAGTTAAGGTTCATTGGCTGCATGACTTGGACACGAAAGCAACATGATGCATGGGGACGTTTAAGACTGGAAAACTATTTCAAATAACTAAATTCATCACCCTCTCTAACGAGACATGAAATTTCCTTTCTGTTTTGCAGCTTTTTGTTGGAAACCAAGATGAAAACACTGTGGTCAAAAACCATTTCATGGGCTTTGTTTTGGCTAGGAAAATACGTATTCATCCACAAACCTGGGAAAACAGTATTTGTCTTCGAGCTGAAGTTTATGGCATTGATTATCATAGTAAGTTAACTTTGATTTTCAAAGTTTGCCATTTATTTGAATACTCACTCAGTCTGCCAGTGCACTTGGTGAAGTATCTTTTTATCCTGTTTTGTGTTTCTTTTATCAAACTGTGGGCCCATAATATTGGTCAGGTTCAAGTAATTGCTGGGTTTATTAAGGGAGGGAGAAAGGAAGGTCAAGGAAGGAAGCAGGGAAGCAGGGAAGCAAGTCTTGAGTATGGATGTCTTGAGTCTTGAGTCTTGAATATGGATATTTTCAGTAACTACCTGGGAATGACTTCCAGACTCTTCACAGGCAGCCCAAGCTCACGATGAAAGGAGTTATTATTTATTTTTTTAATCTTTATGCGAAGGTTCAGCACATGAAACATGACATATTGACCGCTGACATCTACTATTATATAACCACCGATTTTGGTTATGCGAAACGTGACCTTCGCCTTGCAGCTTATGGTGGTGTTTGCATTTATAAAGGTTTGTATGGGGAAAAATGGTAATCAACATTATAACTGAAATTTTGATATTTTTGCAATAAAAATGACTTACCTTAATGCCTTGTTGTCTTTTCTATTGTCATCTCGCTTCTCAGCTCAATCCGAAGCCTTTTAAGCGAGTTATCGCTTTTTGTTTTTCCTTAGTAGAGGAAAAACAAAAAGCAATATAAAAAGCGATGTAATAGTAGATGTCGGCTGTGAATATGTCACGTTTCACGCACTGAACATTCGAATAAAGATTAAAAATAAATAAACAATAACTCCTTGAATCGTGAGCTTGGGCCGCCTGTGGATTCTTTAAAGTTTTTCAAAGTCATGATATATTCATTGGTGTTTTCTTGGTTTAATTTGTTTATTCTTCATGTTTAGTTGTACAGTAAATCCACAGACCTAATTTACATATTTTGGAGTAGATTATTAATGATGAAAAACTACTTTTGTTCAGAGTTTAAAGACTGACTTTTAACCAGTCCCGGACATTTGACTGAGAAAATGGAGAATTTTAGGTTAATTTGTAGCACTGTTAATAATTCTTTTTCGATAGAGTCTCATGAATAGACCAATTTCTATGTCAACTAGATGCTTTGCTGCATGTACCCAGGCAGTCATTATACTAAGAAGCACTAGCTATATTGCAATTGAGTTAAATGTTCCGCATTTGAAGTCGTACAAAATTCAATCAAATCGATGTGCTCAAGCTATTCTGCCTTTGATTGCATTTCTTGGAATCGATTAATGGCTTTAAGTACTCACAGGCCTTTTGGACATGAATTCAAATGAGTGAAGGTCTTTTATAATCAGCCTAAACATTTCAGTCTATTTTCCTTAGCCTTTGTCGTTGTTGTTGTCTCTTTTTTTGCGTTTCTCAAGCAAGAGAGGCATTTTAAATTTCAGAGTTATGGTGGTGCGTGACATAGAGCTACGAACGCATTTGTCGAAAAACATATATTTATCAAGTGTGAGTTTTAGCCCATTCAGAAGTTAAAGTATTAGGAAAAGTGCTTATGTAAATGCTTGTTTGTTCAGTACAGATAATCAGTTGCCTAGATAGCCAAAGTAAGTTCCAGATGTTGACAGTATTTTCCGGTCGCAACGTTGGTGTACCACAGAGGTGCACTTAAACATGGTGGCTCCCCACTGGGCTCTGTAAATTTGTGCAAAATATTTCGACAAATATCAGAGGTTTTCTGGGAAAACGCACAGACTTAAAACTTAGAGAAGTATCATCTTTATTAATCTCCTATAATGTCACAATTTCTTGACTTTATCCACAAAATGGTTTTCGAATAATTTGTTTAATTGCACCAGGATTGCGTGACAGTGCAAGCCAAGAATTGTTTTGCTGGGGTCTGAACACACATTAGTATCTTTCAGCTTAAATGTACAATAATTCGCTATATGGGTTTCATTCTTGTAAAGACACATAACCCTGTTACGAGAAAATAACAAGAGAATGATCATTTAGTTTGAGATTTTAACTTTATTATTCTTTAGGAAGTTTCTCAGATCTAGAGCTTTTTACTAAGGTGTACTCGAACAGATACATTCGTAAACAAATTCTCTAACCTTTCTGTTCTTGTTGCTTAGACATTCTTGAGTTCATGGAGGGATTCTACTTGGTTCATGATCATGTCATAAAATACGATGACGCTTCTGAAGATGCTTTTTATCAAGTTGAATTAAGAGTTGATAGCCCTGGTTGATAGCTCCTTTCGTACATGATTCTTGATAAATCTCTCAAATTGTTCGCTCGTAAATTGGTCTCTCGTAAGGCTTGCAGACCGACCCGTTCTGGAAATGCTTAACCTCCTTTAGTGTTGGTCTACCACAAACGGTGTGTTCGTTTGTATGTGATTTCATCACCCTAGAAATGATGGAATCTATGCTAACTTTTGATGACAACAACTTTTGTAAATTCCCCACAGGCACAGGTGACGCATGTGCTTTAGAGACCAGACAGCGATTTGTGATTGAACGAGGAAAAAACAAAGAGAGCCGAAATTTAAACTCGGGCCTCACTGCTTGGGTAAAAAGGCAAATAATCATTTAAGAAACATGAACTCACAAGCTGAGTATCTGAATGTGAAACTATTAAGTGTAGAGGGAGTTTCTATATGTTGACCCTAGATCTGCATATTATTGACTTGCCTGATTTCTCTGTAGGCAATCTTTGCATTTATAATCCAAGGCCGGACTATGTTCCCAAGTGTCATGGGTCGGGTCGTGAATGTATTGTCAGCCCATCCCGTCAAATCTTCACATGCTATTGTGTAGCAGGATATGTTGGGAACTCTGAAAGCTGTGCAGGTACAATCATATTACAATCATGTCCTTGAAATCTAAATATACCTATAATGTATAGTTACTATGCTTGTCAATAAAGCATTACAAAACAAGCAATTTGACTCGACCTCAAGATGTCCCTTGTGGGGCTCCTAGCTAGGTTTACAGTGGAGTTAAGGTGGCTTACTACAGTTTTTTGGAGACTCCGTAGCACGCTCTATGATTGCCTGCCAGACATCAGTAAAATTCACGCCTGCAAAAATGACATATAACTAACCCTAAGAAGAAACAAAAACCACTTCAGCCAATGAAAGGCATTAAATCACTTCAGTATACTTAGCAATAGTTTCAAACTCCATTCAAACATGTGTTTAAACCTAGGGCCTAAAAAATATGACAAAAAAGCTCAATAAACAACCGGTAAAAGTGCTCCAATTTACTCTTGCCTTCTAGCATGCGATACATGGCGTCGCATGAGTGCACGCTTAAATAAAGGGCATGCACAATTCAATTCTCGTCCAAGGTTGTAGAAGTCAGTCTTTGATCGAGTATTGCTCAAAAACCTACCATACAACCAATAATGAAATTTTCACAGTTGATTTGTAGGGGTGAATCACGTTTAGAGCCAAAATTTTAAAAAAATCTGTAAGACCGATTTTGAGATATTTTTGATCTCACATTTTCTTAGTTTGCGAAAAATCTGTCTTACAGATTTTTATTTTACTTTGCATGAATGTTAAATCAGAACCAATTGCTTATTCCTGAAATTTTGAGGTTGGGTCATACGGGTAGATTTTGAGAAAAACGTGAGTTAACCTACTTAAGTGGCCAGTCTCTCCTTAGGTACCCAGTCATTCATTGTGGCCATTTGTTAACGTTTAATTGTTCAAGTTTCGCATAGAATGGTAAAAGACTTAAGCAAACAGTAAATAGAGAAATGAAAAACATCTTGGAACATTTTTCAAAAGAGTTAGAAGTTGGCTGTTGTAATCCATCATAACTGTAGTATGCCACCTTAAACATGCATGTTGAAATACCTCAAGAAAAATTGTCCAACACCACAAACCGCAATGTCTCCCTCTATAAAACAAACATTGTTGCTGTCAACAGATGTCGATGAATGCAGTGTGGGATACAATTTATGCGGTGAGAAACAAGCCTGTTCTAATGTGCTGGGAAATTTTCAGTGCAAATGTGCCCAAGGGTACTCTTATGATTCAGGTTCTGGAAGTTGCAAAGGTTAGTGTTGTACCCTGGCTTTTTTAACAGCAGTTGATTAATTCAATCATACAAGTCTGCCATTATCACACCCAATTATTTGATTATTTAAACTACATGTATAATATTAATGTTGCCTTTGATTCTGAAATGGAAATACTTAAACTTCAATATTAAGTTCTAAGTATTTTACTGACAGTTTACAGTAGTAAGGTTTGAATTAATTCCAGACCTGGCATGACAAGAGGGCGGGCCAGGTTGTTTGTTCATTCACTGTAAACCACAGACTGCCAACAGAAGTAAAATGCAGATGGCAGACTACAGTTGTTTTAAGTGTACAATTATTGTGTTACAGTCGAACCTCTCCACAATGGCCACCATGAGGACAATTAGTAAAGTATCCATTGCAGAGGTAGCAGTTATGGGGAGGTAGGGGTGTGATATGAAGCCCTGGGGGATACTCCCTTATATGGGCTATATAGGCATGTGCAGCCCCAAAGGGTATGGTTTTTATTGCAACCATTCTGGTCATAAATAGGGTATCGATTGTGGACATTTTGGTCATAAATACAGGTTATGGTTTTTGACTTTTCTCATTCTCAATAAGAACATCATTAAAGGCCCTTCATAAATTATGTTTAGGGCAACTGTGCCAGCTGCATTATTGTCATAAATTTGGTATCAAATTTTTGGTCAGGTCATAAATGGGGTATGGAAAACCATAGATAAGGGTAAATTTAAAAAGGTAAGGGTTTTGGGAAGCGGGCCACACACCCCCACCCAATTTTTCTGGGAGTACCTCCCCCAGTTATGAAGCCTGTATTTTTTTGTTTTTTTGGGGGGGGTGGGGGGGTGCAACACTTTTACCCAAGTAAAATACCAGTATATAGATGAAACAGAAACAAAACAAAACCAGAAACCAACGATGCATGGTATGGGTCAGTTTTGTAACCTTTGCAATAAATGGGGTTTTGTATGCACCGTTTGTCAGTTGATGAGTAACTGGCCATTATCAAGAGGTTCTTTTGGCAGTTGGGACGTGCCTTAATGGCTCTCCCCATGGTAGAGAAATGACCATGTAGAGAGGTTAAATTAGGACTGAATTTATGGACCATCCACCGAGACAAAAAAGTGGCTGTTGTAGAGAGGTGGCCAACTTAGTGGAGGTAATCTGCAGTCTGCAGGCTCTACAGTCTGTGTTTTACACTGATCTGTTTTTTTCTCTGGGTTCTCCCTTTTACCTCCTCTACAAAAATCAACACTTGATTTAATTATTTCAGTTTATTTATTTATTTATTTATTTATTTGTTCTTTATTTATTTATTTATTTACTTATTTACTTAATATTCATTTATTCATTCATTGTGATTTAGATGTTGATGAATGTTCCAATGCAAGGGATGTTTGTCCATATCTGACAGAGTGTATCAACACTGATGGCTCATTCATTTGTGATTGCAAAGAGCCAGGTTATTTGGCAGATGGAAACAACTGTGTTGGTAATATTATATGCTTGTATATCTCATGATAAATTTTGGCAAGATGTAACTTGTAAATAAAGTCCATAGTTTAAGGATGGTTACGATAGTTAGCCTCCAAGCTGCTTGCATCCAGAAATTTTAAGGTGCATTAAAACTTGGCTTATATAGTACCTATGAGTGGCCAGATGTACAATAATTATTGCGGACCTGGATAATGCAGACTTAATATCTGGATTAAGGAAGGTGAAGTACTTTTACTCATCCAGAACTGACTTCTCCTTGAAGCAACGATGTTTAAGGGACCAAGTTTGCCTAAATATAATCTGGCCAGAGTTTCCATTAAGAGAGTGGAAGGGGGAAGCCCGGACTGAAGCATATAATAGCACATATTAACACATGGATATGTTCACATGCGCTTTACAAAATTATTTGTACAAACTATTCACATATAGAAAATTAAAATGAAAATCATCATCCTAAGTCTAATCATATTTAGTTCCAAATAAAAAAAAATGCATCACAATCAGTGATAAAATAAATTAGAAGAACAAAACAAGTATATGTTAGTGAGCAGTATGCAGTATATAAAGCAGAATCATGACGCTTTAATAGAGAATGTAAATCTGTTTATGTTTCTTTTAGATATTGATGAATGTGAGATTGGAAGCCATAGTTGTTTAGAGAATTCAACTTGTGTCAATGCCGCTGGCTCATTTCGTTGTTTCTGTAATAAAGGCTTCACTGGTGATGGCTCAAAAGCATGTTATGGTATTTATGTTGCAAAAAAGCTTATTGAATATCTGTTAAAGTATGTTATGTCATGGCCAACAGAGATGTAATGGAATGTATAAAACATATAATTGAATCATGATAGATTTGCAAAATTGTTTGTTATCTCTACAACTGACTGCCATGAATGAAGGTCTTTTTTTCTCTCTCTCTTTATACACCCTTTTATTTACACTAGATAACAAGATCATAGAACTATGTTAGGAACATTTAAACGTATTAATAGTAATATCCCGGGGAGGAAGGAGTCCCACATAAAAAGGATGGGGGTGCTCACCATACCTTTCAGGGGTTAAAAACGTGCTTTTGGCCCCTCTTAGCATGCTCAGCCTCAAAAGGTTCACAGCGGAAGCTTTCCCGGTACCTTTTAGGGTATTGAACCAAAAACATATGATACGAGATAATTTGTTGTTTTAGAATTGGTACCTCTTAGGGATGAAAAACATTTCAAGCCGCGCACGGGGCTTCTACTGTAAGTACCGCAGAGAAATGGTGGGAAATTTTCCTAGCATTCCTTACATACTCTCACTAGGGTTCTTCACCTTGCGGCCAGGGAAGGCGTCATAATCTGTTTCAATGACATGTCGATGATATTAAATAAAAAATAAACCAGAAAGGGCCGATGGAATATGAGACAATCGTTAAAATGAAGTCGCGATATTAATAGTGCTTTAAAAGTAAATAGTGCGTTCGAGTCATTCCCGATGCTTTCAAATGATGGCGGACTCCACCGACGCCAATAATCGGGAACAAAACAAGGTCATTTTACATCGGATCACGTCTAAACAAACGTGAAGAAAGACTTGGGCAGGAAAAAAGCGTGAGCGGACAAAACCGGGGAATGCCGATAAATCAAGAAATCCCCCAATGATGAACGAATTACACAAAATGAACCTTCCTCTGCTTCTCCCCCTGAACCAAGTTCACATCTACGAACTGAACTTAAAGATACCAAAGTGCCTACGAATGGATGTTGAGCGCGGCGAGAAGACGTAACTGTCTTGTTTACCCATTGAAAGCCATCACAATAAAGTCTGAGCTTGCATCGAGATCCTTGTACGGGCGTAAAGGAGCGTTTGGTTAACCAATCTAAAACAGATCTTATGGAATAAAAACCCAGATGATCTGGAATACTTGTCTGAGTATGTCGTTAGCAGTGGGAGCCACGTGCAGTATTATCATGCTCGGCAATTGAAGTTATTGTGTAGAAAATATCGCACAATTACACAGCCGAGGGCAAAAAAAGAAACAAAGCGCGAGGAGAAACTTAGCACATGGAGCTAAGATAGATTGTCAGTGCTTTAGGTGACCATGCACGGCTACCAATGGCTCGGCCAATCGCTTGGCCAATGGCTCGTACACGCAACGAATCGTAAAAGTCCGTAAGTAACGACCTCCGCAAGAAGTGAGCCCACCCCCCATCCCCTGAAAATAGAGGAACTAAGGTTCAAAAGTATAATTATTTTTCCAATCAATAACCTGAATAACGTACGATAAACTGATGACGATTCAACTAGGAAAGGTATAGCTTATTCCAGGAGGCGTCATGAAGCGCCCTGGTAAAACAAACCCCACAAATTTTCATCAAGTGACAAGAAGGTACTAACAGCACCTTTTCTTCAAATTGAAAATACTAAAATTGACAACCTTGCATCATTTTTAACAGGAACGCATAAAAAGAACGTTTAATCATATTGAAATTAAAAACTCGACCAGAGCAGTTAAATATTTATAAAGCAGACTAACAAAGCAGTGCATCATGAACAGTAAAAATAGTTTAAGGTATCTTACATCACGGTCTACGTATAAAGTGCCCACCCAAAGAGTTTCTAAACGATTTATAAGAACTCACTGTTTTTACGAATTACACCCACAGCCTTAGAGGAATAAAGCCCTGTTCTCATAGAATTAAAAAAAAAAAAATTAAAAAAATAAAGGAAGAGATACTTACAGTAGAAGTCATTTGCGTCCCCTCATGGAATGAGAAACTCTCGCCCATATCAAGTTTCTTTTCTCTCGTAAGTTCTCGCGCGATTAGAGATGCGCCACACTCGCGTTTTACGTGCGGGGATCCCAACCAATGCTTACCTAACTTTTTAGAGATGCTACTCTTAGCCCTCGCCTAAATCTGCACTCGTGTATTTAACTTGTGGAAGTCTATCGATTTGGACAATGCTTGGGTGAGAGATTCTCGCCCCTATCAATTTTTTTTTTATCTCGTAAGTTCTCGCGCATTTAGAGATGCGCCACACTCGCGTTTTACGTGCGAGGATCCCAACCAATGCTTACCTAATAACCTTTAAAAGATACTACATATAGACCTCCCCCAAATCTACACACGTGTATTTCAGTATATCACTTGTGGAATTCTATCGATTTGCACAGTGTTTGGGTTGGAGATTCTCCCATAAATCAACATTCTTTTCTCTCGTAAGTTCTCGCGCGCTTAGAGATGCGCCACACTCGCGTTTTACGTGCGGGGATCCCGACCAATGCTTACCTAACTTTTTAAAGATGCTACTTTAAGCGTTCCGCCAAATTTACACACGTGTATTTCACTTGTGGAAGTCTATCGATTTGGACAATGCTTGGGTGAGAGATTCTCGCCCCTATCAATTTTTTTTTTATCTCGTAAGTTCTCGCGCGTTTAGAGATGCGCCACACTCGCGTTTTACGTAAGGGGATCCCAACCAATGCTTACCTAACTTTTTAGAGATGCTACTTTTAGCCCTCGCCTAAATCTGCACTCGTGTATTTAACTTGTGGAAGTCTTTCGTTTTGGACAGTGTTTGGGTGAGAGATTGTCGCCTCTATCAACTTTCTTTTATCTCGTAAGTTCTGGCGCATTTAGAGATGCGCCACACTCGCGCTTTAGGCGGAGGGATCCCAACCAATCCTTACCTATTCTTTTTTAACGATGCTACTTTTAGCCCTCGCCCAAATCTACACACCTTTATTTCACCTCTGGAAAACTAACGATTTGCACAGTGTTTGGGTTGGAGAATCTCGCCCATATCAACTTTCTTTTCTCTCGTAAGTTCTGGCGCGTTTAGAGATGCGCCACACTCCCGTTTCACGTGCGGGGATGCCAACCAATGCTTACCTAACCTTTTAAAGATACTACTTTTAGCGCTGCCCCAAATCTACACACGTGTATTTCATTTGGACAGTGCTTGGGTGAGAGATTCCCGCCCATATCACCTTTCTTTCCTCTCGTGAGTTCTCGCGCGTTTAGAGATGCGCCACACTCCCGTTTTAGGTGCAGAAATCTCAACCAATGCCTACCTAACTTTTTAAAGATGCTACTTTTAGCACTCCCCCAAATCTACACTCGCCTAGTTCACTTATGGAAAACTATCGATTTGCACAGCGTTGGAGATTCTCGCCCACATGAACTTTCTTTTCGCTCGTAAGTTCTCGCGCGTTTAGAGATGCGCCACACTCGCGTTTTAGCTGCAGGAATGCCAACCAATGCTTATCTAACCTTTTAAACATGCTACTTATAGCTCTCCCCCTATCTACACACGTGTATTTCACTTGTGGAAGTCTATCGATTTGGACAGTGCTTGGGTGAGAGATTCTCGCACGTATCAACTTTCTTTCCTCTCGTAAGTTCTTGCGCATTTAGAGAAGCGCCACACGCGCGTTTCAAGTGCAGGGATCACAATCAATGCTCACCTAACTTTTTAAAGATGCTACTTTTAGCCCTTCTCCCAAATCTACACACGTGTATTTCACTTGTGGAAGTGTATCGATTTGGACAGTGCTTGGGTGAGAGATTCTCGCCCTTATCAACTTTCTTTTATCTCGTAAGTTCTCGCAAGTTTAGAGATGCGCCACACTAGCGTTTTAGCTGCGGGGATCCCAACCAATGCTTACCTAACTTTTTAAAGATGTTACCTTTAGCCCTCCCCAAAATCTGCACATTTGTATTTCACTAGTAGAAGTCTATCGATTTGCACATTGGTTGGGTGAGACATTCTCGCCCCTATCAACTTTCTTTCCTCTCGTAAGTTCTCGCGCTTTTAGAGATGCGCCACACTCGCATTTCGGGTGCGGGGATCCCAACCAATGCTTACCTAACTTTTTAAAGATGCTACTTTTAGCCCTCCCTTAAATCTACACACGTCTATTTCACTTCCAGAAAACGTTCGATTTGCACAGTGTTTGGATTGGAGATTCTCGCCCATATCAACTTTCTTTTCTCTCGTACGTTCTCGCGCGTTTAGAGATGCGCCACACTCGCGTTTTAGGTGCCGGGATCCCAACCAATGCTCACCTAACTTTTTAAAGATGCTACTTTAAGCGTTCCGCCAAATCTACACACGTGTATTTCACTTGTGGAAGTCTATCGATTTGGACAATGCGTGGGTGAGAGATTCCCGCCCCTATCAATTTGTTTTATCTCGTAAGTTCTCGCGCGTTTAGAGATGCGCCACGCTCACGCTTTAGGCGGTGGGATCCCAGCCAATGCTTACCTATTTTTTTAACGATGCTACTTTTAGCCGCCCTCCCCCAACCTCCAATCTACAGACCTTTATTTCACCTGTGGAAAACTAACGAGTTGCACAGTGTTTAGGTTGGAGAATCCCGCTCATATCAACTTTCGTTTCTCTCGTAAGTTCTGGCCCTCGCCCAAATCTACACCCGTGTATTTCACTTGTATAAGTCTATCGATTTGAACAGTGCATGGGTGAGAGATTCTCGCCCATATCAACTTTCCTTTCTCTCGTAAGTTCTGGCACGTTTAGAGATGCGCCACACTCCCGTTTCAGGTGCGGGAATGCCAACCAATGCTTACATAACCTTTTAAAGATGCTACTTTTAGCCTTGCCCCAAATCTACACACGTGTATTTCACTTGTGGTAGTCTATTGATTTTGGACGGTACTTGGATATGAGATTGTCGCCTATATCAACCTTCTTTTCCCTAGTGAGGTATCGCGTGTTTAGAGATATGCCACACTCGTGGTTTTGGTTTCAGTATCTTCAACTATGTTTACTGGACTTTTTAAAGATGCTAGATTGGCCATTTCTCAAATCTACACACCTGTATTTCACTTGTGGAAGTCTGCCGCTTTGGACAATGCCTTGGTTAAAGATTTTCGCCCATTTATATCTTTTTTTACACTCGCGTGTTTTCGCGCGTCTAGCAACGCGGCAAACTCGCGTTTTTTGTTTGGAGATCCCAAACTATGCTTACGGGGCTCTTTAAAAATGCTAGTTTTGGCCCTCCTCCAAATCTACACAAACGTATTTTTCTTGTGGAAGTCTATCGATTTGGACAGTGCTTAGGTTGGAGATTCTCGCCGAAATCAACTTTCCTATTTCTCGTAAGTTCTCGCGCGTTTAGAGATGCGCCACACTCGCGTTTTAGGTGCGGGGATCCCAACCAATGCTCACCTAACTTTTTAAAGATGCTACTTTTAGCCCTTTTCCAAAGCTACACACAAGTATCTCAGTTGTGGAAGTCTATTGATTTGGACAGTTCTCAATGTCGCCGAGACCGGGCTGCGCGCAGCGTGATTTTGACCAAGTTTGGGTCGATTTCCCGGAACTTGGGCGATATTTCCGAGTCCCAGAGACTCTAAACTAATTCGAGAAAATACGCTAGTGAAAAAAAGATATAAATGGGCGAGAATCTATAACGGCATTCTCCAAAGCGACAGAATTCCACAAGTGAAATACACGTGTGTAGATTTGAGAAAGGGCCAAATGTAGCATCTTTAAAAAGGCAGTAAACATAGTTTAAGATCCCGACACCAAAAAGAAAGTTGACATAGGCGAGAATCTCTTACCCAAGCACTGTCCAAATCAATAGTCTTCCACAAGTGAAATACACGTGTGTGCAATTGGCGGAGGGGTAAAAGTAGCATCTTTAAAAAGTTACGTTAGCATTGGTTGGGATCCCCGCTCCTAAAACGCGCGTGTGGCGCATCTCTAAACGCGCGAGAACTTACGAGAGACAACAAAGTTGATATGGGCGAGAATCTCCAACCCAAACACTATCCAAATCGATAGACTTCCACAAGTGAAATACACGTGTGTAGATTCGAGAAAGGGCCAAGTCCAGCATCTTCATAAACTCCAGTTAGCATAGTTTGAAATGCTGACACCGAAATCGCGAGTGTGGCGCATCTTTGGACGCGCGAAAACACACGAGAGAAAAAAAAATAATGAGCGAGAATCTCCAACCCAAGCATTGTCCAAAGCAACAGACTACCACAAGTGAAATACACGTTTGTAGATTTGAGAAAGGGCTAAATCTAGCATCTTTAAAAAGTCCAGTAAGCATAGTTTGAGATCCCGACACCAAGACCGCGAGTGGAGCGCATCTTTAAACGCCCAAGAACTTACTAGAGAAAAGAAAGTTGATATGAGCGAGAATCTCTCACCCAAGCACTGTCCAAATCGATAGACTTCCACAAGTAAAATACACGTGTGCAGATTTAGGGGAGGGCTAAAAGTAGCATCTTTAAAAAGTTAGGTAAGCATTGGTTGCAATCCCTGCACCTAAAACGCGAGTGTGGCGCATCTCTAAACGCGCGAGAACTTACGAGAGAAAAGAAAGTTGATAGGGGCGAGAATCTTTCACCCCATGACGGGACGCAAATGATCTCTACTGTAAGTTTCTCTTCCTGGTTGTTTTTGTTTTTTTAATTCTATGAGAACAGGGCTGTATTCCTCTAAGGCTGTGGGTGTAATTCGTTAAAACACTGAGTTCTTATAAATCGTTTAGAAATTCTTCGTTCCAGTTCAAATTTATGCTGCTGGCAGATGGGTGGGCACTTTATATGAGGACCGTGATGTAAGATACCTTAAACTATTTTTACGGTCCGATGATGCACTGCTTTGTTAGTCTGCTTTATAAAAATTTAACTGCTCTGGTCGAGTTTTTAATTTCAATATGATTAAACGTTCTTTTATGCGTTCCTGTTAAAAATGATGCAAAGTTGTCAATTTTAGTAATTTCAATTTGAAGAAAAGTTCCTGTTAGTACCTTCTTGTTACTTGATGAAAATTTTGCGGGGTTTGTTTTACCAGGGCGCTTCATGACGCCTCCTGGAATAAGCTATACCTTCCTAGTTGAATCGTCATCAGTTTATCGTACGTTATTCAGGTTATTGATTGGAAAAATAATTATACTTTTGAACCTTAGTTCCTCTGTTTTCAGGGGATGGGGGGAGGGCTCACTTCTTTCGGAGGTCGTTACTTACGGACTTTTACGATTCGTTGCGTGTACGAGCCATTGGCCAAGCGATTGGCCGAGCCATTGGTAGCCGTGCATGGTCATCTAAAGCACTGACAATCTATCTTAGCTCCATGTGCTAAGTTTCTCCTCGCGCTTTGTTTCTTTTTTTGCCCTCGGCTGTGTAATTGTGCGATATTTTCTACACAATAACTTCAATTGCCGAGCATGATAATACTGCACGTGGCTCCCACTGCCAACGACATACTCAGACAAGTATTCCAGATCATCTGGGTTTTTATTCCATAAGATTTGTTTTAGATTGATTAGCCAAACGCTCCTTTACGCCCGGACAAGCATGTCGATGCAAGCTCAGACTTTATTGTGATGGCTTTCATTGGGTAAACAAGATATTCACGTCTGCTCGCCGCGCTCAACATCCATTCGTAGGCACTTTGGTATCTTTAAGTTCAGTTCGTAGATGTGAACTTGGTTCAGGGGGAGAAGCAGAGGAAGGTTCATGTTGTCGTTCGTTCGTTCATCATTGCGGGATTACTTACTCCGATTTATAATGATCTTGTTTTGTTCCAGATTATTGGCGTCGGTGGAGTCCGCCATCATTTGAAAGCGTCGGGAATGACTGGAACGCACTATTTAATATTTTTAAAGCACCATTAATATTGTGACTTCATTTTAAGGCTTGTCTCATATTCCATCGGCCCTTTCTGGTTTATTTTTTATTTAATATCATCGACGTGTCCCTGAAACAGATTATGAAGCCTTCCCTGACCGTAAGACGAAGAACCCTATTGAGAGTATGTAAGGAATGCTAGGAAAATTGCCCACCATTTCTCTGCTGTACTTACAGTAGGAGCCCCTTGCGTCCCTTCATGTACCTTTTAGAGGTTCTTTTCAAAATTTCCAATGAGCACCCCCGTCCTTTTTTTTGGGAGTTTCCCTCCCGGGAGTAATATAAATTATTTTTGTTTCTATACCCATGCCACAGCCAAAATTTCATCAGAAAAACTTTTCTAAATGCGGAAGGTTTTTTAATTTGATCGGTCAATGTAAGTGCATGATTTAAGTGGCATAACAAAGACTACAAAGACTTGACGCAGTGTTCCTTTGCAGATATCGACGAATGCAGAATAGAGGTGTGTGGTGATTATGAATTTTGTGTCAACACTGAAGGCTCTTTCTCTTGTGTCTGTAAACAGGGATTTATTGCAATGGGCGCCACATGTAAAGGTAAATCACGGCGTCATCATTTGCATGCATGGCCGTAAATGCAAAAGCATAAAGTTATTAAAAAAGGCTAT
Source organism: Orbicella franksi (assembly GCF_964199315.1). Lineage (NCBI taxonomy): Eukaryota > Metazoa > Cnidaria > Anthozoa > Scleractinia > Merulinidae > Orbicella > Orbicella franksi. The sequence goes on along the minus strand of NC_138150.1, from coordinate 26,801,431 downwards.
GATCGTGAACATACAAAAACAACAGCAGTATCATAGCAGTAGATAAATGCTAGCTACAACTGAGCAGCATTTACTTTGCTGTTCACTTGTAGCTACTATTAATCTACTGCTTTGATACTGCTGTTTGCTCGAGGTTAGCATTTATAAGGGCCAAAATATATGGGTGTCTTTACATCGCCTATCATGAAATACTTGCCGATGTGCTAATGCGGCCATTTAACCAGGGGCCTGAACACTAACTTAGGTGGCGTCAATGAGTAACTCTTCCCAGGTTCTGAGCTTCTCCATCTGGCAGTGAATGGAAAGAGGACCTAAGGATAAGGTTGGAAACACCAAAGGGCTTTTTCAGGGAATATCACTTTTCATCATGTGCGTAGTGTTGATCCTGAGTCAGCATTTTTGACTACTTGACAGATATAGATGAATGTGGATCAGATGAAGCAGCTTGTCTTCATGACGCGGTGTGTGTTAATCTTCCTGGTTCTTACGTCTGTCAGTGTAAACCGGGATATCACATCATTGATATTGCGTGCCACGGTAAATACTCTGTTATGAAAGAGTAAATTAAAGAGAAAAAGTGTAAATTCGCAATGATAGTAAACTATCGTGGATTGAAGCGGACTTTTTATTATTGCTAGCCACTAATTCACCAGTATTCACGCTTCTTATTAACATTCATCAGTTTATTTTTTGATGCAATTTACCTTGCGAGCAGAGGTTTCTTGAATCTTCCCGACTTTTTTAGGAAGATCGTAGGGACCTCTAGATCTGCTCTCAGGGTAGATGGAAGTGAAAAAAGAAATACTTCTAAATTGTAAACATTCCTTCACGACCGTTAGCCAGCATTCAATAGTCTATTTTCTTCTAATTTCACTTTAAACCAATAAACTGGTTTTGACAAGGCTTTTTTCCGTAGATTGCTTGCTGCAGGTTGTAGATTTGATGACGTCTCTCACAGACTCGTCTAATAAGTGTGGCTGTTTATTCAACAGATATCAATGAATGTCAGCAGGACCTAGCTGAGTGTGATGAACAAGCTGCCTGTTACAACACCGATGGATCATATCTCTGTATCTGTAACAAAGGTCTTTATGGAGATGGATTTTACTGTTCAGGTAGGTTTTGCTTCTTGTTGAATTACAGCGTTCTAACTCATTCTATAATGTTTGAATATAATTCAAATTAGGCCCTGTCCTTGTCAGGACCTGTTAAAAGGTGAAATAGGGACTTAAGGGGAAAAGTGAAGCCACAAACCAAATCTGAGGCCCAGGAATCCATGCAAATAGTGAAAAACGCGGGGTAACATGTATCTGATACCAAGAAAGGAAAAACCTGTAATCGATGGAAAATGCGGGAAAACAAGTACCATGAGAAAAGCGCGCGACAACATGTCACGGATCATCACAGATGGCGAAGGAGAGAAATCATGTAACATGCAACTGATAAATAGCGCGGGAAAACATGCAACCGATAAATAGCGCGAGAAAACATGCAGCCGATAAATAGCGCGGGAAAACATGCAACCGATAAAAAGCACGGGAAAACATGTAACCGATCAATAGCGTGTGGAGAAGCAGGAAATACAACGGCGATAGGAACTCGACTATATTTCACTTCGGTTCGACACCGTTGCAAACATGGCGATCATGTTGAGCGAGTTTTTGAGCGGAAACGAAATACGTGTTTAGTACTTTCCCGAGTATTGAGGTAAGCAATGACGAGACTAAAATACAGTAACGACCGCTGACCGGAAATAACTCGAAATTAACAAATAGCAGATTAAACGAATAGAAACGAAATAAACGTTAAAGTCACTGTTTAAACTATTTCACATAGCGCGAAAAAACATGCAACCGATAAATAGCGCAAGAAAACATGCAACCGATAAAAAGCGCGGGAAAACATGCAACCGATAAATAGCGCAGGAGAACGTGTAACCGATAAATAACGCGGGATTACATGTAACCGATAAATATCGCGAGAAAACATGTACCCGATAAATAGCGCGGGAAAATATGCAGCCGATAAATAGCGCGGGAAAACATGCAACTGATAAATAGCGCGGGAAAACATGCAACTGATAAATAGCGCGGGAAAACGTGTAACCGATAAATAATGCGGGAAAAAGTGCAGCCGATAAATGACGCGGGAAAACATGTAACCGATAAATAGCGCGAGAAAACATGGAGCATGATAGTTTATTGTGGTATTATTTTAAGTTCCAGTGATGCAGAAAATCTAACAATGTGTATGTGGATTCTTCGCGTGATGTCAACGCATTGCATTTTTGTGACCTAATAGCGTCTTTCGATCTGAAACAATGGGTGACTACGCCGACTCACACAAGTGGTCATATCTTGGATTTAATCATAACTAGAAATCAGTGTAAACTTATAGACAATGTTATGGTTCATGACCCTTTGATTTCTGATCATTACGCTATTTTTATGCATTTATTATTGCACAAACCACAATTTCCAACAAAAACTATTCGCCACCGGAAGCTGCGTTCGATTGATTATGCTGAATTCAATGACACTATCATGAATTCGTCCTTGTTTGATGAATCACGGCGTGATTTGGATTCGTTAGTTGATTCCTATCATCGGGTCTTGAAGTCCACCCTTGATGTTTATGCCCCCGAAAGGACCCGTGAGGTAGTTCTTCGTCCTTGTGCGCCTTGGTATTCAACTGACATTAGTGTTCAAAAGAACATAAGGAGGAAGCTCGAACGTAACTGGCGACGTACAAGATTACCTGCAGATAGAGAACGGTATGTGTTTCAGAACAGTGTTGTTAATGACATGATTGCCTCCGCAAAGCACACATTTTATTCATCAGTGATCCAGGAAAACTCAGGGAACTCTGGACTTCTTTTTAAGACAATAGAGAAGCTTCTGCACTCCAATCCAGTCCAGCGTTATCCATCTGGGCCTAATAACTGTTCTCTGTCCGAATCATTCGTTGAATATTTTAGTGACAAAATTGTTAAAATCCGCAATGATCTTGACAAAGTTGATGGAACTCTGAATGACGGTCAAGTTACTTCATGCAATGCTGAGTCTGAAAGCTGTCTAGCTGGTCAGCTGCTAAGTGAATTTAAACTGGTCACTGAGGAGGTCGTATCTGATTTTGTGAATCACCTGTGTTCAAAGTCCTGTACACTTGATCCAATTCCATCTTCAGTGTTCAAAGGGTGCCGTCATTATCTGCTTCCAATAATCACTCGTATAGTTAACTTGTCTCTTACAAGTGGCCAAGTACCTGATAGATTCAAGGTTGCCATGTTGAAGCCGTTGTTGAAAAAGAGTGGAGCTGATCATGAACTATTTTCTAACTTTCGTCCTGTCTCGAATTTATATTTTCTATCCAAAGTTACGGAGAAAGCAGTTGCAGCACAATTAATGGACCACCTTAATGATAATGAAGGCTTATTAGAAGAATTTCAGTCGGCATATAAATCTCATCACAGTACAGAGACTGCGCTTGTGAGAGTTCAAAATGATATTTTGAAGGCTATTGACAATAACAGATCGGTTATATTACTATTGCTCGATTTATCGGCTGCGTTTGATACTGTCGATCATTCGATTTTGTTATCTAGACTACAGAATCGCTTTGGTATTAGGAACACTGCTCCTAATTGGTTTCATTCGTACCTTCACTCACGCGAACAGTTTGTTTCTGTTAATGGAATTGAATCGTCAAAGAAGAATTTACCCTACGGGGTACCACAGGGTTTTGTACTGGGACCCTTGTTGTATTCCCTTTATACAAGTCCGCTGGGTGACATAGCCAGAAAGCATAGCATACCGTTTCATCTCTATGCAGATGACACACAGTTGTACTTGTCGTTTGCGTCCAACTGTCCTAATCATCTATCAAGCTCAAAGATGGCAGTAGAATTATGTGTTAAGGACATTGGGGACTGGATGCTGCGCAACAAACTTAAGTTAAATCGGGATAAGACCAAACTTTTGGTTATTAGTTCTAAATATCGTCCACGACCACCCCTCGACTATATACGAGTTGGTGATGAAGTAATCAAGTCTAGTAAACAGGCCAGGAATTTAAGAGTTGCATTCGATCAATGTTTGGATTTCAAAGAACACGTTAAAATAACCTGCAAGAGCGCATTTTTCCGCATTCGTAGTACAGCTAAAATTAGGCGATACCTATCCCAGAGTACTACTGAGACTATTGTTCACGCTTACATAACATCGCGTTTGGACTATTGTAACGCCCTACTGTACGGTCTCCCAAAGTATCTGATTAATAGACTTCAGCTTGTACAGAACTCAGCAGCTCGCCTTGTTACCTTGACTAGAAGGCAGGAACACATCACACCAATACTAAGGAGCTTACATTGGTTGCCAGTTCATTTTAGGATTATTTTCAAAATATTGTTGTTAACTTACAAAGCTCTGAATGGACTGGCCCCTGATTACATTAGAGACCTACTGCGATTTAACATTTCTGGTCGCACACTAAGATCTTAAAACAACAGGTTGCTTGATGAGCCTAGAGCAAATCTTAAAACGTATGGTGAAAGGGCTTTTTCCGTGGCGGCACCAAGGCTCTGGAATAAACTACCCCTCCAGATCAGACTTTCATCATCAGAGGCAGTTTTTAAGGCTAATCTTAAGACTTATCTTTTTAAGCGTGCATTTGATTTGTAGTTTTTACTTTTTATTTGTAGCCTAATTGTATTATATAGCGTATTTAATTCTTAGGATTTTAACTTTTAGGATTTAGGATTTTAGGTTTTTAAAGAATTAGGATTTCAATTTTAAAGTATTGTAAAGCGCCATGGACAATTAGTGGAAAATGGCGCTATATAAATGTATATTTATTTATTTATTTTTATTTATTGTTGACTTATCGCAGAATCAGTGTTAGATGGGCAGTGTTTAGAAGAAGATGAGGAATGTGCTGCTGCTTTGTCTGAGAGAAGACGAGGGAAGTCCAAAACACGTTCAAAATCTGCGTATGCAGCCGTAAAAAAAAGTGTTGCACAAGCATTCCTGAAGCCTAGCGAATGGCTCTTGATGTTTCCAATAATTTTGTTTTGCCAGTTTCTTAGTGTTATGTAAATAATTGAGGATTCAGTATAGACTTATTACCAAAAATTACCCTCGTATTTTTCTCAAGATTATATTCACACACCCAGTATAAATAATGTTGGTTTAAGGTGTATGTTTGGTATTCAAGTTTAATTTATACCTGTATGTTACCGGAGAAAAGACTTAGATGCGCTTTTCCTGAAAACAAGCCACTGCATAGCTATTGGTCAACTATTGGTTTAAGACATCATGAGGACGCTTTCCATCCAACCAAAAATTTCGAAAATTTCCAAACAGGGATCTAAAGTTTCCAGAAAATCCGGAAATTGTTGAAGAACGCACCATTCAACCGAAAATTCCAAAAAAAAAACAACCGGGAGGAAAGTCAAATGGATGGGAAATTCCCGGTGTGAAATTTCCGAAAATTTTGGTATGCCTCGCAAGGTTGTCCACTTTTCTTGGTATTCCGAAAAATGATGTCCATTCGTCACTGGAGATTTCTGAAAATTCAAACTGGAATTTTTTGTCGAATGGAAAGCGTCTTTGATACTATTGGTACTTTAAATTTATAACGGGAAAATAATCCATTGCGCTTTTTCTGATAGGGACATGTAAACATTTCTAAAAGTAAAAAAATGCCATGTTATTTAAGATTATGGGAAGTTTTTTTTTAACGTTCTATTAAATAAAGTAAAAAAAACTGAACTTCTACTTAGCAGTCCTTATCTGAACACGAGCGAAGAGAGACAAGGAATGATTGCACGTCAAAAGGAAAAGAAGTTAGTGATGTGAAATGTTTAAAATAAACGGTGGAAAATGTCATGGGTACTGATAATTTTGCCACTCCGACATTTTGGTGGTAACAGAACAGCCAAAAAACAGACGAAATTGTCAACATGTTGAAATTTCAAAAATTTAGCTTTTAGTTTAGACATTTCAGGGTCATTTCATATCGGTAATATATACCACTCTAAACGATACTTTCATTTTTTTTAAACCAACATATTGGAATGAGCTGGCCTGTAGTTGACAGAGCCATTGGTATCAAGAATAAGGCGTTTTCACTCACGTGGTCAGTTTATTGGAACAGCAGAAATTTTTTAACTTAAGAAAAGAGTTCAACTCCCACAGGATTGGTTTGGTACACCAACATGGCCGTCGTTTCATTGTTTCGGAACACCAAATTTTGCCTCCACTACACATCCGGACACACTAGACAGTGATTAAATAGGGTGCGTTGGCCAGCCAAGCCATCGTCCCGTTTATTCCATCTCAGCATATAATACAAGCTATGAATAAAAAGACAATTGCTAAGTGCACCAAAGCCGGACACGAAAACCCTAAAACCAGCAAGTGGAGAAAATTGGGAACGTGTACCCCCGACCAAGGCAGTGGTGCAACCCTCGGGGTTTTAGGGTATCCTTAGTTAACATCAATACTGTAGAATAATAAACCTAAGGCTTCATACAGCGATATAATAGCAATAAGAGAACTAAATAAACGTACAACAGTGGATTACAACTGATGATATTATTAAAAGAAAACCAAACTTAACCTAAACACGGCAAAGGCTGGCCATAGAATGTCTCACCTCGCCAACTGTCACCGATTACAAACTCAAATCCCACTATACACTGCGCACCTCAAACCCGTACCCAGCCCTCTGGTCCTTGCCGGCAAAATAGTAATTTATGCTAATTTAAGATCATCACAAATTACATATTTTGCCTCCACTACACATCCGGACACACTAGACAGTGATTAAATTGGGTGCGTTGGCCAGCCAAGCCAACATAGAGGTGAAAAGAAAGGGCTCGAGCTAGAGAGACAATGATTTTGACACTTCTAATCTACTTGCTAGAGAGTCTTTGACGTAAATGTTCTTGGCAGAGGTTGAGGCCCAACGGCCGTGACGTTGAAGATTCCTCTCAGGGACACCGGAGTTCGCAACCAAAGTCGCCCCACCTGATCTGGCAGAGTGGGTACTAAATTTAGAAATGTCTGGAACAATATCGCGAAAAGACTTCTTAAACGACTCTCTATAAGTCGAATAACATGTAGGCTTATTGACTGACACAAGACGCTTGCGATTGCTAGACGATGATATAGGCCTGAAAAGGTACTCCTCAGAATCAAAAGAAAGGTTAGAACTTGACATATATAGCTTAAGAAGGGCCACAGGACAAATACTAGAACCAGCTGACTCAGCAATAACCACGGACTGACCCTCCCTTAATTGGTCGGCTTTACTTTTTTCGATAAAAATAGAAAGAAAACCATCATTAAACTTAACATCTTTGCTTCGAATAATTGACAACTCGGAAAAACGAAAAAAGCCGGAAAAAGCTAAAACAAACATAACTACATTACCCAACTGTAAGAGGTCATGCAAGTCAGTTTTTTCAGCTAATTTCCTGAGATGCTCCGCCTCAAGAGGTTCCTTTCTGTGGTTAGCCGGTGAGGACGCAGAACGAACGGCACCTTCTTTCACAGCCACAACAGTGGGATGACTAGTAGGGAAACTCACGCCCGCCAGATCGTGCAGCCACTTGAAAGCATAGAAGGCGGAGTTGATAGAAGAAACTGATCTGCTTGACTCCAGTAGATACTGTAGAAACAAGGCACAATGGAAGGGCTCTACCGGGAAGGGACTGGTACCCAGAACGGTAGTAGCAAATGATCTCCATCTGTTGAAAACCCTTGTATAACAAAGAGAAGTCCCGGAAGCCCTGGATGCAAGAGCTGTAAACTTCATATTCTCCGTCAACAAAGCAACCTCTCTTGTATCACATGTAGGGGAAGTCCAGAACTCTGTATCAAAAATATCTAGAGAAAAAACAAAAACCAAGTGATAATAAAGGAATACAAAGGACAAGGGGAAGCTCCCCAGGGATGAAGACAAATGGGGCCTAAACAACACAATGAGAGAATAAACAACAAATAAATACAGACAAGGAGCCTCAGAGAAAAGACAATGTTATATTTAAGTACGCTTATACAACGCAGAAACAAAACTGCAATAAACACAATCTATTCACCCCTCAAGGGCACTGTATAGAAATCTTCAACGTTAACAATCTCAAATCAAAGGCCCCTCAAGGGCACTGTATACAAATATCACAGACCCCTCAAGGGTACGTCTCAAAGGGCCGCCTGCTTCAAGCAAGGCGCCTCAAAGCCAGAAAACAATGCGCTAACACTGTGGAACGCGAAATGCATTGCAAACTAACGCAGAACCTTGCCTGGGTGCAATACTAAAATTAATGCGCAAAGCTACCATTGAGAAATTTAGCGGACCGGATCCGAAAATGAAATTCTTGGCTTTGCCTCTGATGAACAGATGGGGAAGATCAGGGAGGACCACCCAATCATGAACGAAACTGCTCCAGTGCACACCGTCGAAACAAAGGATGGGCCAAAAATGCGCTGATCTCCAAAGGGGAACGATGAGAGTGCCGGACGCATTGCAGCGCTTCAAATGACTGACGACTTTGCATGTCAAACAGACAGGAGGACAAAGCCAGTTGTTGTCGTTGGACCAATCTTGGACGAAAGCGTTGACGCCAGACGAACCGGGCTGATAATACCTAGAATTGAAAACCTTAAGCTTTGCATTGTAATGGCAGGCGAATCTATCACAAGTGTGCGGACCCCAGAGCTCGTCGAGAGCATAAAAAACAGAATCGTTGATTGCATAATCATCGTAATCAACTAACTTGCTAATATTGTCGGCACAAGTGTTGAGGTCCCTGGGAATCCATTGCATGTCAATGCTAATACCGCCGATGAGACATTGTCGGTGAACATCAAGAGCCAACTGTTGCAAAGCTGGAACTTTGGATCCGATGTTAACGATGCGAACAACATTCTGGTTGTCTGTATACCAGACAACAGTCTGCGCGCCAAGAGAATCCTTGAACGCCTTCAAGGACAATGAAACAGCAAGAAGTTCGCGAAAAGTCGAACTTTGTGCACTCTCGTAATCGGACCAATTTTGGTGAAAAATTTTGTCCTCGAATTGTATGTAACTCCCACAGGCTGAATTGGACGCATCAGAGTAAACGATTTTGGAAGGCTTGCGCTTAATAGGCCACAAAGGAAGGCCGTTGATATCAGCGAGATTGTTTTTCCAAAAATTCAATTCGTGCAAACATTCAGGTGTCAAAGAAACAAGTGACTTTCAATCAGCAGTGGAGTTAATAACCAGAAAGGTGTTCCTGGTCATAAGTCTAGTGACGTTCCCGACGCAGTTCCCGATCGAGATAATTTTTCCACACACGCTTGCAAGCTTGCGAACCTGGTGCAAGGAGCGCTCCGAACATAAAAGAGATGATAAATCGTTAATAAGAGAATCAGTTCTCTTGTCCGTGGCTTTGATAACACACTGGGAAGTGTTAATAACAGTCCCAAGCCAGGTAATCACTTGAGTAGGATCCCAAACGGATTTCTCTTCGTTAGGTAGGAAACCAGACTTTAATAGGTCGGAATGAACAGCCAAACTAGAGATCTTCGCTTTGATACAGTCAGCGGCCGCCCCTAAACCATCGTCTAGGAAGACAACTATAGACTTTCCCTCGGATCTCCATTTCTTGACTAACGGCTTGAGAAGCTTTGTAAATAAATAAGGAGCAGAACTAAGGCCAAATGGCAAAACTGAAAACTGAAAATATCTAGTATGACCAGACGAAAAGGTCCAAGAAAACGACAGATATTGCCTATGATCTGGAAAGATATCCACGTGATGGTAACCCGATTTTAAGTCAAAGGAGAACATGAAATCTCCGGGATTTAAAACTTCTCCGGCAACGGACAGGTCCTCGCATCGAAACTTAAACTTGAAAAGATATAGATTGACATGACAAAGATCCAAGATCAAGCGCTTTTTCCCTGACTTCTGAATAGACACAGATAATGGATTAATTATAGTAGGAGGCGTAAAAACTTCGGTGATACAATCCAAACTAATAAGCTCGTTAATAGCATTCTCAACAAAATCAGATTCCTGAATCGCTGAATTATTGTTCCGAGCAACAAAAGGTGCTGGTATTTGAAGAAGTGGCAACTTATATCCAAACTCAATAGTGTCAATTATGAAACGAGGTGCGTCAATATCTTTCCAAAACTGAAGCGATTTACGCAATCTTCCTTTAACCGAAACGGGTGCATCATCACATGCAATTTCACAGTTCAGCGATGGATCCTCTAGAAGAGATAGCTCACAATACGGCAATGGCAAAGCCTCAGACTCATGGTCTAGAAAATAAATAATACACGACGGGAAAAAAAACATAGTTTAATAAATGCAAATTAACTCTGAAAGCACTAAGCACGACTCGTATGAAAGACCCAGCGAAAAATAAGACAAACGGAAAACAACACAAAAGAAAACTAGAACCAACTACACCTTGATCCTGGGTATTGCTGTCTAGTCACTTTGCCTGTTGGTTGGCAGGATTGGAAGAGGAAAGAACATTCGGGCAGGAAGCTCGCCAATGTCCAGGTTTTCCACAGGAAAAGCAAAGTCCGGCAGATCTGCCAACGGAAAGCTGTTGATTGACCCGAGTAAAGGAATTAGGAATTTGGCCGACGGTGAGCTGCGAATTTCTTGAGACAGGTATTCCAGATCGGCGCTGTAATCCCAGACCACGTGGAGCGAAGCGTTTCGAGGCTCTAGCCGCTCTCGCCTCAGCTCTATAGATTTTCTTCTCGTCTTCTTCGTCATCCGCCAAGTCGTGGTGTTTATATTCCAAAACGGTTTTCCAACCGTACGGCGACTTATCAGCCAACAAAATTAATTTTTGCCGATCTTTAAGCAAAGACATATCCCGATCCAACGCTTCCTTGGTCCTCAGAAGGTCCTTACGCTCAAGAGCGACGCTAGCGTCTTCGACAGCTTCCATGACTGATTTGTTGGCTTTAAATTGCTCCTCGTTACTCTTCTTCTTGAAGGAAGGTGGAGCATCCCGCTTTAGCCTCTTGATCTCAGACATCTACTCCGCGGCATTCGAATCATTAGATCTCTTTAGATCAGAAATTGAAGTGGAAACTAAATCCTTAATCTGGCCAAGCAGATCGCGATTGTTCTGGGCAATGATCTCTTTAACTTTAGCTTCATCCATTGTAAAAACCAAACTTAACCTAAACACGGCAAAGGCTGGCCATAGAATGTCTCACCTCGCCAACTGTCACCGATCACAAACTCAAATCCCACTATACACTGCGCACCTCAAACCCGTACCCAGCCCTCTGGTCCTTGCCGGCAAAATAGTAATTTATGCTAATTTAAGATCATCACAAATTACATTTTATGGCTGTCGTGACGTAATATATCAAACGCGAGAGACAGTGTTTCATCGGGATATCCAAACCAAGAAGAGAGTTGAAAATGCGACGCTGCATTCAGGGTGTTTGGATAGCCGATGAAACACTGTCTCGAGTTTGATATATCTTCTCAATCGCAACAAAAACTAAGGAGTAAACGCAGAAGTACAATCGTCAAAATCTATGCTAATTAAGACCGGGTATCCAAACCTCCTTCGCGTTGTGATTTTCTTTTTTTCTTATTTATCAATAAGTTTTGAGAACGTATGTGAAAACGTTCTATAAACTTTTTCTCATGTAGTCAAATCCAGTGAAAATTCATCAGCGCGAATTCTAAACTCTCTTTGCTTCTCCAGTCTCGGGTTCAAAATAGGAATTCTCCCGACTGATTACTGCACTTTTGTTGCAATGAAAGTTCTGAGACTTTGGTAATGTATCAAAACATCTGTCACCTGTCTGCATAGCCCTCCTGGCCGGCGTTCAAAGCGCCTCGCACTTCCAGTTTCCCCCTCACCCTCTTCTTTGAACCCCGGCCTCGCAGACGACTGTCTGCTGCTTATCAATGCATTTAATACCCATCATTTACTGTTTTTAAAACAGAGTGTTTGACTTGCAGAGAGCAATTTTTTCGTTTTAAATAATGATGAATTAAATGGAATGAGCATGCAGAGACATAAAGATTTCAATGTATTATAACTACATTTGCGGTGTTAATTTGTCGTAATAAATGCGGCGAAGTTTTAATTCTGTGCTATAAAAATAAATTCTGCACGGATGGAGTCAGACTGTTTGTTCAAAGTTGGCTTTAGGTCTTTTACAAAAAAAAAAAAGGTGAAGTCTGCATACGAGCCAAGTGGCCCACCAGGCCGGAGATCATCCCGGTTTCTGTAGCATGAAGCGACTAGGAGCATTTCTACTCCCCCCTGTATGAGATGCTGGTCCATCGCAGGGTTACCCCCAGCATTTAGTTCGCCGATATCCATTTTATACACCTGGGTGGAGAGAGGCACTATGAAAGTAAAGTGTCTTGCCCAAGAACACAACGCAATTTCCCCGGCCAGGGCTCGAACCCAGACCACTCGTTTCGGAGTCGAGCGCACAACCCTCCTTCATAAAAAGCATCTCATAAATTTGTTTTGATTGTCTAAGAAGTTTTAACTGGCCGAGAATTTGACCATCTGGGCTTCATAAGAATACGTGTTCATGAAATCCATCCGTTTTGTTTAAGATGTTTTTCATTTATCCTATCGTAATGGCATCGTGGTTTTAGTTCTGCTTTAAACCATAAACGAACAAAACCTTAGCGTCGGACCTTAGCTTTATTACTTCTATTTTAGTTTAAACTTTTGTTTTGATCCTTACGTCTTTACTCAAAGCAGTTTGTTTTCAGTTTTTTAACATGACGCGTAAAGCAAACAGGCACAAAACATCTTTAAGTTCGATGACGCATTTACCACTGTCACCCAAAAAAAATTACATAACGTGGCAAATAATTCATCAAGAAAATTGCGCGCTAAATTAAAAACGGAACAATTACCGGTCAGTTTGGATTGTGTTTGAGGAAAACTCGGTCAGGGAAAACACACGATTATCATGGTGTCTTCGTTTTCGAAAAACTCCGTTTTCAAAATGTTTGCTCTCCCCACTAAAAGGCAAAGACGGCGTTTTCAAATTCCTCCTGTTTGAAGAGCGTTTTCGAAAAGCTCCGTTTTTGTGACTGATTAGTGTGGACGGTGTTTGTAACCGTAGAAATAATGCTGCGTTTTCAAATTCCTCCTGTTTGAAGAGCGTTTTGGAAAGCTCCGTTTTTGTGACGGATTAGTGTGGACGGTATTTGTAACCGTAGAAATAATGCTGCGTTTTCAAATTTCTCCGGCCTAGTGTGGATGGGGCCTTAGTCTTCTTTTAATAAATTTCAAATCTATGATAATTCATCAACTTTAATCACAGGACTAAACATGGCCATGACGTAGTTTCGACATCTTGGTTTTAGTTTCGATTGAGAGGAAAAATCAAACACTCAAGACAGCGTTTAACCGCATTTCCAAACACCTCAGTCGAAGTTCGTCAAAAATACTTCTCTACGCGTCGTATTTTCTACTTTCTTTTCGGTGTTTGGAGATGTGGTCAAACACGGTCTTTCGTCTTTCGATATATTACGTAAAACTCCATACAAAGTTTCTAATCAGGTTTTAGGCAGACAGGCAGATCCAAGACAGCTGAGGCTGTCTTAAAAACATGGCACGTGAAAGCTAATAAGTTACCGAGGGACTTTACTCGTCCGGATCCACCTTTGAAAACAATTAGTTTGTCTTGCAGAAACATTTAATTCATATTACGATAAAAATTAGGACTTTGAGTAGTAGAAAAAGACTCAAATGTATTGCAATCGTGCTCAGTTTATAATGCCTAATTGAAATAATAGTGCGAAGTTTTTTTTCTTTGCGGAACAAGTCACTATCTGAACCATCGTTAGAATGCGTGTTAAGAAAAAGCCATCTGCTTTCATGAAAAATTTTACTTCTAAGTTATTTTGCGGTAAAAAAAAAACAAATAGGTTTCAGCCCTTAATTATAGACATTGGTTTAAAATGTAATTTACACAACTTACTAGGGCAGTTTCGAAAACTAAATGGAGTCCGAATGTCACCTTTCTATGTTACGCAAATTCAAATTGAAATTCAACTTTTCCTTAAATCTTTTCTTATTACCGAAAACAAGAAGTAAAACCACCTTCAAAAATCTTTTTTTCAATATATGCCCTTTCAGGAATGAGACAAAGAAAGCTGCCATTGTGATAGTTGTTTTAATTCAAATTCAAATTCAAGTTCAGCAGCTTTTACTAACTGACACTTTAATGGAAATTGCAAACAAAACTGTCAGTTTTTGCATTTGAAGATCTAAAACGTACCTTAGATTAAGTTCTATTTTACTAGGTATTTTCGTTTCTCTGACAATATTGACGCGCAAGAGGAAAATAAGCCATTAATTTGAACCAAAATGTCAAAAAAATCACTCAGTATACGTATTCATCAGTGCTATATGAGATATAGTTGTAAAGCACTCAAACCAGCCGCCGTCTACATCTCTTAAGATCAAACCATCTCGTGCGCAACTCAGCCCACGGTACCACTTCACTGCAAAACCACTCAGTGATCTGTTTTAACGTTCAAGCTGTGTAATGAATGAAGCTAGCCCACTCTACTCATCGTTGATCGTTAACTGTGTGTTCAACGCCTTCTCAGCCGACATCGCTATCATGTTGAACATTTTAACAATCCATGCGATCAGAAATACTTTGTCATTACCAAAGCCTTTACAGACATGGCTCCTGAGTCTTGCTGTTTCTGATCTTGGTGTTGGTTTACTTGTTCAACCTTTGTCCATCACTCTGATGGTCAATCCTACTAATTCCACCAGAACCGCGTTTAACATCTTCGCAGTTTTGTTTGGTAATGCCTCGTTCTTTAGTGTTGTGGCCATAAGTGTCGACAGATTCTTGGCCATTCATCCTCATTTCAGGTATCAGGAACTTGTGACTCACAAGTGTGTTGTTACTGCGGTAATATTAATTTGGGTTTTATGTGTTTCTTTGCCATTCATTTTGATGGTGAGTTCTAGAGAACTCGTGAACATGGTTGTCATTACTATTTTAGGCTTTTGCTTCATAATTACAGCACTTGTTTATTCCAGCATTTATTTCACTGTAAAACATCATATAAGATTAAATTTGGAAATACAGTTAACAATAAAGATTAGCGAAAAAACTGAGCAACGACGTTTCGGTGTCATCCTGGCACCATTTTCAAGTTAAAAAATATTTGTGCGAAAAGTAAACTAATTTATACCAATGGTAGAGGTGCGAAATTGAATAAATTAAGATTAAGATAGCTGTTCAATGTTCATGTTCATTCCAATGAGGTGTCAAACACTGGTAATGAGTTCAGTGTCTGTTCAAAGCCTAAACAAATACTTTTGCGCGAATGGAGTCTGACTGTGTGTTAAGGCTCGGTTTCTTCTTGCGAATCCACAACATTTCGTGGATCAAGCAATCGAACTTTCCCTGACATTTCTTTAGGATCTTAAAGTTGTTAGTCAGGTCACCAACTGTATCAACTCGGTGTTCATTTTGAAGGTGTTTTCCGATGGCGGTAAATCGGTGTTCCTCAATGCGCTTGTAGAGATGACGGCTAGTGTAACCGACGTATTCTGCATCACACAGATCACATATATAGTTATAAACAACGCACTGTTGATTGATCAAAGGTGGTTTTGGCTCTTGTACTTTGAGATCATCGCCAATTTTACGGCTTCTGAACACCGGCTGTAGTTTGTGATCAAGTTTATTACTCAAGTCCGAGAGATGTTTCTTTACTATGTCCGCTGATTTCTGGTCTTTAAAAGGCAGCACAATGCGGTAGATATTCTCTGTTGGAGGCGTCGATCTTGTGTCTGGTGACATCACTGAATTAACGAAACGGGTGATGGTGGAGTTCACAAGAGAATCTGAGTACTTGAGGTTAGAAAAGATCAGTTTAAGGCGTTCGCATTCTGTTGAGAATAGTTCCCATGTTGAGGACAAGCGGTAAGCACGGTTTAACATGGTTTTAACTAAAGATCTTTTATAGCGGTTGTCGACATGACTTTGGTGGTGTAAGAGGAGACCAGTGTTTGTGGGTTTACGGTAAACACTTGTTACCAGCTTGCAGCCCTTCTTGCATATTTCAATGCCGACAAATGGTAGCTTACCGTTAGATGCGATCTCCATGGTGAAGGATATGGATGGATGACAGTTGTTCAAAGTCTTCAGAAAGGCTTCTGCGGTTGGTATGTCTTTCATTGTGGCTAGTGTATCATCCACGTAGCGTCTGTAGAAGTCTGGCAACTTGTTCTCGTTTTGTAGCTTTTCCTCGATAGAACAAAGAAAAGTATTGGCCATTAGGGGACCCAAGGGAGAGCCCATCGCTACTCCATCAATTTGTTGGTAGAGTTGACCGTTAAATTGAAATAGCTGGTCCTTTGTTGCTACTGACAACAGTTCAATTAGATCAGCTTTGCTGATGTTTAGATGGTGTGTTTTGTTGAACCAGTTGTCAACAAAAGCTCTATCAGCAAGGATCTCGATGGTTTCTTGTAGTGGGACGTTCGTAAATAGCGAAGAGACATCATAAGATACTAGGATGTCAGATTCGTTGAGGCTCAGATTGCGAATCTCATCAGCGAAGGAAAATGTGTCAGATATTGTGTAGCTGTTGATCGACAGGGGCTTCAGTTTATCGTCGAGCCATCTCGCGAGGGCGAAGTTGTAAGTACTTGTGGCGGATAGAATGGGCCTCATCGCCAGTTTTTCTTTATGAGTCTTTGGCAGACCATAAAGATGGGCGAGTCGTGATCCTTTCGGGCAAACTGAGTCGGCAATCTGTTTTGGGAGAATTTTGCGCACGACAGATTCAAGGTGTTTCTCTTTCTGCAGTAAAGGGTGGTAGTTTTTGAGCGGTCGTCCACGCGTCTTGGGTCTCTCCGAACTTACGGCGGTAAATTTAGCTGTATCGTTGATGGAAGATTCACTCAAAAGGCGAACATATTCTGCCTTATCCATAACAACTACTCCTGTACCTTTATCTGGTTTCGTGATTACGATGTCATCTTTTCGTTTTAGTTGCTCAATAGCTCTTTGTAGCGCTTTCGGTGGTTTGGGGGCTTTGCACTCGATGTAGTTAAGCGCGATCGATCGAAGGGTCGCCGCAGCTAATTCCTTCTTATCATCGGATAATGAAGGCTCCAGTTGCCAGAAGGCTTTCTCGAAGCTAGCTTGAATGTCCATTGAAGAGATGCGTTGCGGCAAGGAAAACTTCAAACCTCGACACAGAACAAGCTTCTGGAAGAATGAAAGCTTGTATGAGGAAATGTTCTGGATATGTTTGTCCACATCGTGATCTTTGTTTAGCAGCTTCATGATTTTGTTGATATGGCCGCTCATCATTTTCTCATAGTGCTTTTTTCGGAGGTTAACCATCGTTCTCAGGATGCACATGTATTGGAGCGATGAACAATTCCGGCGTATTTCAACGTAGATTCCGTTAAGTTCCTTCTTCAGTGTCGCATTTTGCTTTACTTTTGCCCTTAGTTCTTCTGCGATGACATTAGTTGAAAATTGCTCGGAAGCCTTTGACCATTTCATATGCTTTGTTTGATCAACTTTGGCGAAGGTAGGAGTTAGTTCGAAATTCTGGCAAAGCTGAAGAAACTCGATGGCTCCATCGCATTGGATTTGTTTCTTGCTGCAGTCTTCAAGTCGCCTGAAGTACTGCAGCTGGTTTTCGCGTTGTAAAATTCTTATAAGATTAAATTTGGAAATACAGTTAACAATAAAGATTAGCGAAAAAACTGAGCAACGACGTTTCGGTGTCATCCTGGCACCATTTTCAAGTTAAAACATATTTGTGCGAAAAGTAAACTAATTTATACCAATGGTAGAGGTGCGAAATTGAATAAATTAAGATTAAGATAGCTGGTAACAAGTGTTTACCGTAAACCCACAAACACTGGTCTCCTCTTACACCACCAAAGTCATGTCGACAACCGCTATAAAAGATCTTTAGTTAAAACCATGTTAAACCGTGCTTACCGCTTGTCCTCAACATGGGAACTATTCTCAACAGAATGCGAACGCCTTAAACTGATCTTTTCTAACCTCAAGTACTCAGATTCTCTTGTGAACTCCACCATCACCCGTTTCGTTAATTCAGTGATGTCACCAGACACAAGATCGACGCCTCCAACAGAGAATATCTACCGCATTGTGCTGCCTTTTAAAGACCAGAAATCAGCGGACATAGTAAAGAAACATCTCTCGGACTTGAGTAATAAACTTGATCACAAACTACAGCCGGTGTTCAGAAGCCGTAAAATTGGCGATGATCTCAAAGTACAAGAGCCAAAACCACCTTTGATCAATCAACAGTGCGTTGTTTATAACTATATATGTGATCTGTGTGATGCAGAATACGTCGGTTACACTAGCCGTCATCTCTACAAGCGCATTGAGGAACACCGATTTACCGCCATCGGAAAACACCTTCAAAATGAACACCGAGTTGATACAGTTGGTGACCTGACTAACAACTTTAAGATCCTAAAGAAATGTCAGGGAAAGTTCGATTGCTTGATCCACGAAATGTTGTGGATTCGCAAGAAGAAACCGAGCCTTAACACACAGTCAGACTCCATTCGCGCAAAAGTATTTGTTTAGGCTTTGAACAGACACTGAACTCATTACCAGTGTTTGACACCTCATTGGAATGAACATGAACATTGAACAGCTATCTTAATCTTAATTTATTCAATTTCGCACCTCTACCATTGGTATAAATTAGTTTACTTTTCGCACAAATATTTTTTAACTTGAAAATGGTGCCAGGATGACACCGAAACGTCGTTGCTCAGTTTTTTCGCTAAAACATCATAGGAACCAAATTCAAGTACAACAAGCACAAGTAGCTCAGAACGTCCAGAATAACCAAACTGAAAGTGCTGCGAGGCAGAGAAAACCTGCTGTCAGCGCATTCTACGTATTTCTCGTGTTTTTAGTTTGTAATTTGCCAGAGTATTGCGTTGCAGTTGCCCATCTGATATCTCTGCCAAGTACCGCTTTAATTGGTCTGTGGGCTTACTCACTGACCCTGTTGTTCCTTAATTCCTCTCTGAATCCTGTTATTTACGGCTGGAAGATGAGACACAATCGACACGCTATGATAGAGGTACTGCGAAATATATTTCCAAGACAAACCCAAGCAAACTTGTAGTTACTTGACAGTTCTGTTAACTTTAGAAATGTCAGTACAACTAACAGTTTATCTCGACCAAGAAACTAATTTTTAGTAATTATTTTAGCTTAATTCGTGTACATCCGGCAGACTTTAGTCTGTTAATATAAATGATGTCCAAAACGTACCTTAGATTGAGTTTTATTTCACTAGGTATTTTCGTTTCTCTGGCAATAGTGACGCGCAAAACGGAAAATTAGAGATTAATTCAAACAAAAATGTCAGAAAATCATTTGGTATACGGATTCATCTGTCCTAGACGGGAAGAAGTAATAAAGCACTTAAACCAGCCGGCCGTCTACATCTTTTAAGATCAAACCATCTCGTGCCCAACTCAGTCCACGGTACAACTTCACTGTAACATCACTCAGGGTTCTTTCTTCAAAGTTCAAGCTGTATAATGAATGAAACTGACCCACTCTACTCATCGTACATCGTTAACTGTGTGTTCAACGCCTTCTCAGCCTACACCGCCATCATGTTGAACACTTTAACAATCCACGCGATAAGAAAAGCTTCGTCGTTACCAAAGCCTTTAAAAACATTGCTCTTGAGTCTTGCTGTTTCTGATCTTGGTGTTGGTTTACTGGCTCAACCTTTGTATATTGCAAAGATGGTGGATCGTACTTATTCCACCGTGATCACGTTTGATGTTATCCAATTGATATTTACTGTAGCCTCATTCTTTACTGTTGTGGCCATAAGTATAGACAGATTCTTGGCCGTTCATCTTCATCTCAGATATCAGGAACTTGTAACTCACAAGCGTGTTGTTGCTGTGGTGATCTCAATTTGGACTTTGAGTGTTCTTTATCCATCTATTCCCCATTTGAGCCCAAAAAAACCTGTTTACGTGATTATGTTAGTTATTTTGGGGTTCTGTTTCATTATTACAGCATTTGTTAACTGCAGAATTTATCACACTGTGCGCCATCACTCAAACCAAATTCAAGTCCTTCAAATACAATTGACACAGCATAGCCAAATAGAAAGTGCTGCGAGGCAAAGAAACTCTTCTATCAATACGTTATACGTTTATCTTGTGTTTTTGGTTTGTTGTTTACCACAGTATTGCGTTGCAGTTGCCCTGGTGATATCTACGCCAAGTACCGCTTTAAATGGTCTGTCGCTTTACGCACTGACCCTGTTGTTCCTTAATTCGTCTCTGAATCCTGTTATTTACTGCTGGAAGATGAGACACATTCGACACGCCATGATAGACGTACTGCGAAATATATTTCCAAGACAAACCCAAGCAAGCTTGTAGTTACTTGACAGTTCTGTTTTAAAAAAAACTTTAGAAATGTTATTACAACTTACAGTTTATCTCGACAAAGAAACTAATTTTTAGTAATTAATTTAGCGTTTTTCATAAAACACAATCCGTGTGCGTTCGGTAGACTGATGATGTAAAATTATGTAAGAGTATAAAATATCAATGTTTTTATGTCAGAATAACTACTGGCTTAGCCATTGTCTTACTTCGTTGCTTGTAGTGTATTCGTAACCAAACAAAATAATTTTTTATCTGTTATAAAAAGAAAATGTGTTTTAGAACTGAATATTCTGTTTCCACATTTGAGGTAGCGAGGTAGACATCTCCACAGTAGTGCGTCTTCAACAACCAAATGATTTTTCTCGTTGAGGAATTGTGAAACTCTATCTCGTTACAAGGTCGATGCATTCGTAAAATTCAAACCCAAATTTATCTCCAAAGTACACCGCCGTGATCAGGAGAAATTATGGCTGAAAATCAAGAGAAGATCGAGTTACTTATCTTGATCTTCTCTCGATAAAAATACATCATGATTTATAATGCAAAAACTAACCTACATTTTTACTTAACAATGACATCCCGACGATGTCGAAACGGCGTTTATTGCTTTTACTAATTTTGTGTTTAAAAATTATGATAAAGTTGTAAATAATTCAAAAAGAATTATGCGTGTAAAAATTCAAATAACCACCCTAGCGTTCTACGATGTCTACAATAGTTGCGGAACATTCGACCGTCTCAACTTCATGAGGTTGCCTATTTACCGAGTTAGGATTTCGAGTTGGATTTTCGAGTTGGATTTTCGAGTTTGGAGTTTTTTGGCGGGATATTTTCTTTTTTTTGGCGGGGTTTCCAATAGATTTTCAGTGGTTTTACACAACGTACTTTGTCATCGTCTTGAGGTCTTTTCAAGATGGAGGAGAACGAGGATGGCAGATCGGTACGGGCAATCTTGTTTAATCTATCCTAGTATTGCATTCGTAGCTGTATTTTGGAGTGCAAACAATAGTTGACACTTCAAAGTTCGCGGGATGTGGATTCTTTGAATGCTTTGCTGTGGTACGGACGTGGTCTGAACATGTGCTTTCGGGGACAGGCAGTATGACATCAACGGCTTAAAATGCAGAAAACAGAACAGTTATTCGGGGGGGGACTAGAAAAGCACTGTAAAGCAGCATTGGGGCCATTTGTTGGTCTTCAAAATGTGGTGGAATTATAGGATTCATATATTTGCCTTTTGTCTAATTCTTGACGCGGATTTCTAAATCTGCACCACCAGAATAGCTATGACAAGAAAAATCATATTCTAGATCTTACCTTCGATTTACGCCCAAAGCATGGTAGTGGCGAAGGGAAATGACTTCATGTAAGACTCAATGTCTTGCCTCTTACTTCAACTATGTGTTATTTAACAAATAAAGAAGCCTAAGCCGTGTATTACACTGATAAAACACGACGACCATTTGAGAACACGAGGGAAATGTAGAAAACACCAGCCGCAGGCGAGTGTTTTCTACATTTCTCAAATCTTCTCAAATGTCCTAGGTCAGTTTTGTGACCGTGTAATACACGGCTTAGGTTTCTTCATTTGTTTTATATTATAGGCGAAAAACAATAAAACACGCTTTTTCTTTGTCTTATTTAACAAATAGAAAACATGTACCGTGTTTCTACCGAGTTTTAGTATAAATCTACTAGCGTTCTATCACGAATGCCGCTCTCTGATTGGCTTCGCTACTCAATATCTATTCTGTGATAGATAGTGAGTGGCGTAGCAGCGTGCCCTTGGCAACAAAATGACGACCGCTTCTTGTCGTGTCTGTGAAGAGGATTTAGATAAAGTTTTGAACGACTATTAGATTTATAGTAAAACAATTAGATTACTCGCTCTCGATTTCCGTCTATGCCTGATAGTTGGCTGCGCCCTCGTCAACTATCACGCGATAGAAATCTCGCGCGCGTATTTTCTTAGGACTGTTTTCTAAACTGCGATAAAACGTTGATTTTTGACCAATCAGAGCGCGCGCAGGGTTCTTTCTACATTATAAATAGTAATGTCGCAGAATAAAAAGGCAAAACACTAACTCCACGCTTACAGGAGTTCTTTTGTTTACTGCATTGGCTTGGAAATCTACGCGACGGTTTACGGACAAACTAGCCGATTCGTTGCAGCTGGATTACTAGTAACCATCTCGAAAAGACCGAGTCTACATCCTTACTCGAAAATCCAACTCGAAATCCAACTCGAAACTCCAACTCGAAAATCCAACTCGAAACTCCAACTCGAAATCCTAACTCGAAAATCCAACTCGAAAATCCAACTCGAAAATCCAACTCGAAATCCTAACTCGAAAATCCAACTCGAAAATCCAACTCGAAAATCCAACTCGAAATCCAACTCGAAATCCTAACTCGAAAATCCAAATCGAAATCGTAACTCGAAAATCCAACTCGGAATCCTAACTCGAAAATCCAACTCCAAAATCCAACTCGAAATCCAACTCGAAATCCTAACTGGAAAATCCAAATGGAAATCGTAACTCGAAAATCCAACTCGAAATCCTAACTCGAAAATCCAGCTCGAAAATCCAACTCGACATCCAACTCGAAATCCTAACTCGGAAGTTAGTTTGTCTCCAACTTCATTTGCAGAATGCGTGTAAAAATAAACGAAAGACGAAACGATTCTCCCATAAAACTATTTATTTCAAATTCGGTTTTTTAATTTGTCAGTCTTTTAGATACTCACAAACCAAAAGCTACACACGCCTTTTAAAGTACTTGCCGAAAATAAACGCCCCTCACAATTGTAATTTATTTTCCTTTTGAATATGCTAACTTGTGTGAACTAATCGACCATTTGTTAATCCAGGCTTTAGGTCCCCTCCAAACTACGCCGGAGCGGAAACTTGAAAGCGTCCGGAGTTTTCACTCTGAAAACACATCAAATGTTTTTGTTCCACACTACGCCGGAGAAATTTAAAAACGCAACATTCACCGGTCATTTTGAATTTGTTTTTGAGGAAAACTCGGACATTAAAATATCATAATTATAGTAGCCTCATCGTTTTCGACAAACTCCCTATCCAAATGTTTTCCCTCCACTCTGAAACGAAAAGGCAGCGTTTTCAAATCAGTTCCTCCGGTTTGCCGATTGAGCGGCGTTTTCGAATTCGAAAGCTCCGTTTACGTGACGGATTAGTGTAGAGGGAAGACCTAACTGTAGAAATAAAGCTGTGTTTACAAATTTCTCCAGAGTAATGTGGACGGGCCCTTAGTCTTCATTTAATAATTTCAAATCCTTAATAATTGATTGAGTTTAATCAAAGGAAAACAGGGCCATGGCATATTTGGATATCTGACCTAATTTACGATTTTATTTCTCCGTTTTCCACGTAGTTTTAATTTTGATTGAGAAGATATACCAAACACTTGAGACAGCGTTAAACCAAATTTCTAACGCCTCAAGGTTGGTCAAAAATACACCGCTGCGCTTCGTTTTTTCAACTTTCTTTTCGGTATTTGGAAATGTGGTCAAACACAGTATTGCGTCTTTCGATATATTACTAATCTCGATTCAAAGGAGCTAACTGGTTTTCAGGCAAACGGGCAGGTTCAGGACAGGCGAGGCTGTCACTAAAAGCATATCACGTGAAAGCTAATGAGCAAAAACGGTTAATTTATATTATGATAAAAGTTAGGACTTTGAACAGTGGACAAAAAGGATCAAAAGTTTTTTAAAACGTGTTTCTTGAAAGATCGTTCTTTTTGCGCTTATTTGAGATAAAGGTGCCAAGTCTTTTGCGGAGGAAGTTACTATCTGAGCCATTATTAGAATGCTTGTTCAGGAAAAGCCATCTGTTTTCTTTTAAGTTGTTTTTCGGTTAACAAAACAAATCGTCTGCAGTTTTAAATAATAGATATATACTACTTTTAAATGTAATTTACACAATTTACTATGGCCATTTCGAAAACTAAATGGAGTCCGAATCCCGCCTTTCTATGGTATGCAAATTCAAATTGAAATTGAACTTTTTTTAAATTGTTCAATTTTCCATTGAAATTCAAAATTAAGTGTAACACCTTTTTTTTAACTGACATTTTAATCAAAAATGCAAAATTAGAATGTCAGCTTTTGCATCTGAACGTCTAAAACGTACCTTAGATTAACTTCTATTTTACTAGGTATTTTGGTTTCTCTGGCAATAGTGTCGCTCATAAAGAAAATTAAGTCACTTTAATATTCAAACAAAAATGTCAAAAAATCATCTGGTATACGTATTCATCTGTCCAAGCACAAGTAGCTCAGAACGTCCAGAATACTAAAAGTGCTGCGAGGCAGAGAAAATCTGCTGTCAACACATTCTACGTATTTCTCGTGTTTTTAGTTTGTAATTTGCCAGGGTATTGCGTTGCAGTTGCCCATCTGATATCTCTGCCAAGTACCGCTTTAACTGGTCTGTATTTTTACTCAGTGACCCTGGTATTTCTTAATTCCTCTCTGAATCCTGTTATTTACTGCTTGAAGATGAGACACATTCGACACGCTATGATAGACGTACTGCGAAATATATTTCCAAGACAAACCCAAGCAGACGTGTAGTTACTTGACAGTTCTGTTGTAAAAATAACTTTAAAAATGTTATTACAACGAACAGTTTGTCTCAACCAACAAACTAATTTTCACCAGTTTAGCGTTTTTGATACAGCATAGCTCATGTACATCCGGCAGACTTTAGTCAGTTCATAAGTGATGTAAAAATATAAAATATCCAGTCTTTTTAACGTCAAAATAACTCCTAGGTTATCCTTATCTTACTTCGCTTCTTCCAGTGCATTCGTAAGCAAATAAAATATATCTGTTGAAAAAAGAAAATGTGTTTTGGAAATATTTTGTTTTCATATTTAAGGTAGTGGAGTAGGCATCTCCACGTTAGTGCGTCTTCAACATGAAATGATTTTTTCTCGTTGAGGAATTGTGAAAACTCTTACTATCGTCGTTAAAAAGACGAAGCAGTCGTAGAAAACTAAACCCAAATTTATCTCGAAAGTTCATCCCCATGACCAGAAGTAGTTATGGGTGAAAACAAGAGAAGATGTGAAAAACACGACAATATGTCTTTGACATCATTGTATTTTCGTTTCAATAATCACTAATAATCTAGAGACTTCCATTCATTAATTCTTTCACCATTACCGCCGGTTATCAGTTTTATATTTCAAAACATTTTAGAGACGTATTTTAGAGACTCCTTTATTCAAGCAGACAGTCATTCATTTATTCCGGAAATGAACCGTGGGATGTTGGCACCGAAACATATCAATCGGGTCAAAGGAAAAGCTCACAGCTCATACAGAAAAACGTGAACTTAACTGGTCTTAACTGAACAGTGTCGAGCACAACTTCTTTCACAGAATTGTTCTGTTAAACCACTAAACGACGAATATTCCATGGAGGGCAAACAACTAAATAACAAGCTAATACTAGTATAAGACAGGACTGATCATGGGATCTTAACTGAAGGCAGCGCATCGAGGTAAATGACTTTCCACCATTACATTACAACACAGTGACGAACAGAAAAATGTTCGGAGGTGCTGATGCACAGTTACATACCTAATTAAAATTCAGTCCAGCTTCGAGAAAGATACTTTGTTAATTCAAACACGTAGTTGGAATAAAAAAGAATACATTTCATCCATCACGCTTTTGTGAGATTTTTTTGGTTCAAAGTTGAAAGCCGCGAAATCCTATTTTTTCCTCAAATAAAATTCACCATTTAGCACTGTAAACATGACTGAATATGCCCCAGCCAAAACTGGGGAATATCCGAGTGATATTTCCCAATTTTTCAAACTCCGCGTATTGCGAAAAATATTTGAAGGATAATAAACACAATAACCTCCATTTGGCGCGAAAATATGCTCGAATATTTGTCTATCTGTTCCTCAAAGCTCACGGTTTAACTCGAGCTACGCTCTCGGAAAACTGTTCGTTTCACGGAACAGATTATGTCCGCAGACAATTATCCGAGCATATTTTCGCGGCAAACGGAAGCTATTGTTTATTTATAATCCATGAAATATTTTAGCTCGCTCGCGATTGGTGACTGAATATCCCCCAACTAAAACTAATCATATGCCCCAACTAAAACTGGGGAATTTCCGAGTGATAGTCCCCAATTTTTTAGAACTGCGCGTGTAGCGAAAGATTAGAAGGATAACAAACACAATAGCCTCCATCTTGCGCGAAAATATGCCCGGATATTTTTCCGCGGACATATATTATATGCAGTGGCGGATCTAGGGGAGGGGCCCGGGGACCCCCCTCCCCCCCCCCCCTTATTTTGGGTAAAACAAAATCGCAGAAGGAAGAAAAGCCGGTAGGGCAAGCATAAAAATCCGCTTAATTGGAATAACGGTGGCGAAGTTAATTTGTGGAGAACGTCAGTATCTGAGCGTCATTAGAATGCGTCGTCAGAAAATACCTCTGTTTTCTGTCCACATAAAAATATGGACATTTTGGAAAAACGAATTCGAGTTCGAATCCCACCTCTTCGTAATTATACAAGTTCAAATTGAAATTCAATATATTTCTTTCCATCTTTCATGTTTATGGAAAATGAGAAATGCAACCATGTACAAAAATATTTTCCTACCTTAGGGAAAGAAAGTTTGGTGAGTGCGATTTTAGAAATAAGAAAAGGAAAGCTAGAATCGTGACATAAGTTGTTACGCAAATTCAAAAATAAAACACCTTTTACTGACTGACATTTTTATGGAAAATGCAAAATTCGACTGTCAAGTTCTGTATTTTAACGCATAAAAAATATACCTTGTGTTAAGTATTATTTATCATTTTACTTGATATCTTCGCATTCCTGTCAATAGTAATGCCCAAAACGAAAACTACTGAAGTCATTAAATAATTTAAACAAAAATGTCAAAACATTCGCTTAATTTGAACTGGAATGTATTTTTACATGAAAACAGATGCCAGTTTCGTACCTATATTCATCAGTTCTACCTGAAAGTAGTATTTAAAACCAGCTCGTCATCTTATAAAATCACACAGTCTGCGCTAGGGGAAAACAAACTTAGTGAATCCGATTTCAGAAAGGAGAAAAAAAAAGATACAGTCGTGATATATGTTGTTTCGCGAATGCAAACTCAACACATTTTTAAACTGACGTTTATCTTTACTTCTCAAACTCATTAATTATTCATGAGCTGATGACCCAATCAGCTCGCATCAATTGGGTCAGGTGCATGTATGTTGATACCCAATGAACATACCGATCAAGACACGGTAGATTAGTTCAAAAACTGATCAAGACACTGATCAAGAAACTTGAATTTTAATCAGTCTTAATTATAATTCTAAATACAGCATTTTTCCCGCTTAAATCATTGCTTACAACAACAATACAGCAACATATTATTCCTTCTTAGACATCGTTACATTAATTGTACAGTTTTTGAATTTTCCTTTCTGGAAAACAACATCCGTTAAAGATTGATCCTGTTTCTCTGTGGTAAAACATGTAGTTGTACTAACAACACTTGGACCTAGGATCTTTGAAACTTTAGACACATTTTCTTCTGTAGGCTTTTCGTACTGCAACAATGCATTAGAACGATGCCCCGACCTTTCGCGAATCAATTTTTCTTCAACCCCAGAATTGAACAGGGAGGAAACACAAGTAACGCGCAAACTGTGAGCGGTTTTGCGTTTAAAGCCTGCCGCGTCGCACATGTCAGGCAAAATCTTGTTCAAGCTGTTGATGCCTACGGGCGCTTTATCGAATGCGAACCTAGTTTTTGATGGCTTAAAGTAAAATGCAGTAACTTCCTTTGCATGAGTCTCAACTAACCCTACATACAATCTGAATATCTCAACAAGGCACGGCTCGTGCTTTTCCTCAATAGAATGACAAACGTGCTTGACCACTCGCGGCACATACTTTAGATCACAAAGACCTCCATGATAAGTTTTAGAGGCATTTTCTTCAAACTTAATAAAATTTGGACCAATTTCAAAGTTGTTTACAACAATATTTCTGTGATCTCCCCCCCGCAACCCAAAAACTTTTCCGTTGTAGAAATAGATCGTGTTCAATAACGACTTAGCTGATGTAGTTCCCAGCAATTTCTTTTGCCAGAATACTGCTTCTTCTTGCTCGCTCACAAACTCCTTTTCCTCTTTCTTACACTTAATGTGAAGCCCTTCTCGAACGTCATTCTTCATCTCGGCATCTAAGCAACGTCGGAAAAGGACAAACCTTCAAAAAATAACACACAAAATTAACGTCCTGAAACAGTGCATTTTAAATTACTAACCAATTCGCTCTAAAAGTTGTCAAGTACCTTTTGTCACTAGCGTCCAGAGGATTCAAAGCTTCTGATCCATTTTTCTCCTCCAAATAACGCTTGAGGGCACAAATGATACCATAAACAGACTTCGGAGGGTATCTTTCACCGGACTTTTTAGCTACCTCCATCACAAATTTTGACAACCAATAGTTCAGCGACAGAGCGTCCATTCCAGCAATATCTACACTCACAGCGGTAACATTGTGTAAATCGTAGTCCTTGAAGAGACCGCCACAATCTAATACCGGAACTTTAACCTCTCTCAACCTCTGCCATTCGGCAAAAATGTTCACAGCCCACTTGTTTTTATACTTAGTTGAAACTGGAACAGCATCATTCACCAAAACATTTTCTTGAGAAGAGGTTTTTGGACCTCGAAAACGTTCTGATCTCCACTCGATCTCCATCACGCGGCATAATGTTAATTTATTAAAAATTCAACCTTTAAAACTTGCCCACATGGCCGCATATAAAAGATTCATTTCATTTACCATATGAATAAAAAACAGACAATAGCCTATTGAGCACGCCTACTAATTACCTATTCTTCGAAAAAAATTCTCATGCTACTTTGAGAAGCCAGCTCAAAAACTCGTGCTTCGTTTTTCATCACGGGTTCCAAACACCTCGAAACAATAAAAGCACTCCGCCTTCGGCGTCGTGCTTTCATCTGTTTCTCGGTGTTTGGAACCCCTGATGAAAAACTCGCACTCGTTTTTGATCTATTACATCAGAACAGATGCCAGTTTAGAACCCCTAATTCACCACTTCTAGAGGGCAAGTAGTAATAAAAGACTTAGACCAGCTTTACGTGTTAAGATCAAAACGTGATCTCGTGCAAAACTCAGCCTACGGCACAACTTCACTATACCATCACTCAGTGCTCTTCTTTTTCAAAGTTCAAGCTGTATAATGAATGAAACTGACCCACTCTACTCATCGTACATCATCAGCTGTGTGTTCAACGCCTTTTCAGCCTACACCGCCATCATGTTGAACATTTTAACAATCCACGCCATGAGAAAAACTTCGTCGTTACCAAAGCCTTTAAAAGAATTGCTGCTGAGTCTCGCTGTTTCTGATCTTGGTGTTGGTTTACTTGTTCAACCTTTGTTCATCGCTCTGATGGTAAATCCTACTAATTCCACCAGAACCGCGTTTAACATCATCGCAGTTTTGTTTGTTAATGCCTCGTTCTTTGGTGTTGTGGCCATAAGTGTGGACAGATTCCTGGCCGTTCATCTTCATCTCAGATATCAGGAACTTGTGACTCACAAGCGTGTTGCAGCTGCGGTAATATTAATTTGGGTTTTATGTGTTTCTTTTCCATTTATTTTGATGGTGAGTTCTAACAAACTCGCTATCATGGTTGTCGTTACTCTTTCAGGGTTTTGCTTCATAATTACAGCAGTTGTTTATTGCAGCATTTATTTCACTGTAAAACATCATAGGCACCAAATTCAAGAACAACAAGCACAAGTAGCTCAGAACGTCCAGAATACTGAAAGTGCTGCGAGGCAGAGAAAATCTGCTGTCAACACATTTTACGTATTTCTCGTGTTTTTAGTTTGTAATTTGCCAGGGTATTGCGTTGCAGTTGCCCATCTGATATCTCTGCCAAGTACCGCTTTAACTGGTCTGTATTTTTACTCCATGACCCTGGTATTTCTTAATTCCTCTCTGAATCCTGTTATTTACTGCTTGAAGATGAGACACATTCGACACGCTATGATAGACGTACTGCGAAATATATTTCCGAGAAAAACCCCAGCAAACTTGTAGTTACGAGTCAGTTCTGTTATAAAGATAACTTTAGAAATGTCAGTACAACTAACAGTTTATCGCGACCAAGAAACTAATTTTTAGTAATTATTTTAGCTTAATTCGTGTACATCCGGTAAACTTTAGTCTGTTAATATAAATGATGGAAAATATAAAATATTAACGTTTTTATGTCAGAATAACTACTTGGCTCATCCGTTATTTTACTTCGTTTTTCGAAGTGTATTCGTGACAAAATAAATTATATCTGTTGTAAAAAGAAAACTTGTTTTAGAAATATTGTGGTTCGAGGTTTAGGGCAGAGGGGTAGGCATCTCCGGCAGTTTCGGAGAAATTTTCGTGCGCAGAAACAGACAGCACTGGGAGACCTTTCAAAATCACATTGTGTTTATTAAAACCCCAATTCTCTTGTAAATTAGAAAAGAATACGGCAATAACGCCATTATTCCGCATATTTTAGTCAAAACTTTGGTTTCCTCCAAGCAGCTTTACCCAAAGCAGTTTATTTTCAAATACACTCTTCCGCGACTAATTGACATGACGCGTAGAAGCAAACAAGCACAAAACATCCTTACGTTTAATGAGGCATGTACTGCTGTCACAAAAATAAATTGTTTTATTATTTATAAATAATTCAATTCATGAAGTATTTTTTCGCACAAATTGAAATAACTATAGCCTGCTGCAAAGGCTAAAATAATTGCGGAACATTTGACCGTTTCAGCTCATTTAGAATGCGCGTAGTTCAGCACGCACCTCATCCCCCACCTACCGCCCCCTAGGCAATCCACGGGTATTTGACTTTTGTCTGTGCCTGGAGAGTAGGGAATTTGACACACAAGGCCTTCCTGGGGTGGAGAATTTGGACTTTGACTGAGGGGGATGGGGATTTTGAAACTTGTCTGGGGGGATGTGGAATTTGAACCGGAAGTGACAAGTATACACTGTTTTACGAGGGATAAAACACAAATAGCGGTGATAAACATATTAAACTTACGCATTTTAATAACTTGACGTTTCGTATGCTACGCAACATACATTTTCAAAAGTGGAATAAAGAACGTTACAATTTTTGAAAACTATATATGAAATGTAAATAAGGGGTCTGGAAAGAAACTTTGCTCATCCAAGAACTTAAGCCGGCTCTTAATGTAAACGTCAGCAGTGAGAAGCTGATACTTTATTAATAAGCTTAGGCTTTTATTGTTTTACTGTTAAGAAACAGATGTTTCTTAATCTCGTTTCCAGACCCCTTATTTGCATTTCATATATAGTTTTCAAAAATTGTAACGTTCTTTATTCCACTTTTGAAAATGTATGTTGCGTAGCATACGAAACGTCAAGCTATTAAAATGCGTAAGTTTAATATGTTTAACACCGCTATTTGTGTTTTATTCCTCGTTAAACTACGATGGCCCAAGAACAAAAGCCTTTATGATACACTGTTTTTCCAGGTATGGAGATGTTTCTTCTCCATACCTGGAACAACCACGTGTATTCCGCTGAAAAGACTTGACACTTCCGGTTCAAATTCCCCACCCCACCAACTAACTGTCCCCTTCGTGCCATGTGGCACATAGGACCGCACTCACCCCACCCAACCCCACCAAGGCAAGTTTCAAATTCCCCAACCCAGCCAGGCAAGGATCAAATTCAGGATGGCAGGCACTTTACAGGCTGAAACTTCGGTAAGTGGAAAAAGCCAATGTTTACTTGCTATAGGTGGAGACAAAAAAGTAAGCTCTTTGGAGTGACCTTCTCCTTAAAAGTTCGCTTTCGTTAGCGAATGGCTGAGATGCCGAGAGCTGTGTGATTTTTAGGTTTTAAAGCCTGAATAGTCAAATCAGTTGCTGGTCAATGGGTAGAAAATCACGGTCGCTGATCTTGCCTTTTTCAAGAAATAGTTGTCCTCCGCAGAGCAGGTAGAGTATGAACTGCTATTGAAGAGTGACTGAACAAACGCTGTAAAATGTACAACCACCTCTCTCAAGAAATATTAAATATAATTCATTCTAAGGTATTGCATTCAGTTGTTAAACGCGTCTACTGGCCTACTATCATAACCTTTCACACCCTGGAATGACGCTTGCAAGGGAAAAACCCAACAGCGGCGCCCAAAACTGTAAATACGCGACTTGGCTAAATTTTACCACATTAGTTGATCACACAAGAAATCCTTCAATTGAAAATTGTTCAAAAGTAAATCTACAATCAAAATTGCGATTTAATTTCTCGTGGGGTCAACAGGAGTGCCTGAAATATCCTCGCTAAGTAGCTTGCACGCCTACACTTGAGCAGGGCATTTGAGCGCAAGTTGGCCCAGGGGCGCGGGAATTTGAACGAGCCAATCTTCAAAAGTTCAAATGCCCGGGGGTTGCCCGGGGCCTTGCCCGGGGGGATGTTGAAGGGTTGAATTCATCGACGCATAGACGAGCAACTAAACCGGCGATCTTCCAGTAAAACAGTTCAAAGCTATTTTTTCTTTTTGTTAATAGGTCAATCAAACGTTTTTATTGCAGTTGCGCCTCTTACAAATATGCTGGCATGGAAAATACGAAAAAGAACGTCCGAAGTTAATTCTAATGTGTAACGCCCCAATTGCTACAGGGAATTTATTTATTTATTTATTTATTTATTTATTTGTATATTTATTTATTTATTTGTTCCTCATTCATTCTTTTATTTAGTTAGTTATTACTTCATATGTGCACTCGTACTAATGAAGAACGCATACGAACTCAAACTTACTGGAATGAACTAATCGACCATTTCTTAGTCCAACCTTCTGTCGTCATCCGTAAAACTCTATTAAAGCAGTTAATATTCAAATGCATGGCCAGGCTGATCATGAGGCTGTAAAAGAAACCTGACACGGAAATACTTAATTTAACTAACAACGAACTTTACTCGTTACGTGCTGTTCTCGAAACATATACTTTGTCTTGTAGAAAACGTTACTTTGGTTACGATACAGATTAGTAGTTAAGCAGTAGATTAAAAGAATCAAACGTATCAGCAAGCTAATTTTGTGCATGCTTAATTGAAATTACGGTGGCGAAGTTTATTTGTTATTTGTTAGCGCTATTTACGAAACATTTCACCATCTGAGCGTCATTAAAATGCTTGCTCAGAAAAACCATCTGCATTTTCTCTTGTAAGAGGGTGTCAAAGGTGGGGTACCAATCACGCATCACGCTGAATTTTTCTATAAAATCACGTATCACGAAGGATTTTTTCACCAATCACGCGTCACGTAAAAAGAAGTAAGTACATCGCCAATTTCACTTTCTCGACCCTAAAAGCGTCATTAAAAGAGGAACTCCGCCGATTCAACCGCAAAAATGTATCGACGAATATGTGACCTCTCACGCGAAAACGTTCCTTAAGGTATCCGTTCTAACGGCTGAACGCACGGCAAGTGAACGGATAATTTAAATAACGATATTCAATTTACTTATTGCAAGACATCTTAAGACTACTTGGCTCTACATGAGTTGATAACCACTGAATATAATAAGTAACGACTCTAGAAACGATTTAATGAAATGCAAACTGTGAAGGTAACATGACGAGATTCATGAGATTTTGAAATACCTAGTCTCCTCCGCAGCCGCTTTTTTGGATGTCACGCAACGCTTCTGTTGCGTGACATCCCAAAAAACGGCTGCGGAGGAGACTATGAAATACTCAACAGGACGTGGGTTCTAATTTCCCGTGACGTCATGGTGCTTGTGCTAATCAGATTACATATCTGTCATTACCGCACAATTTGTGGGTGTTTGTGGTGTATGACCCGTTTAGCATTTGACAGGATAATTTAATACGGTAAACCAGATCACTAACCATATATAGCCTGGTTAAAAAACGTTAAAATAGTTAATATTACAACCAGAGGCTTCGCTGTATATGCATCGCGCGAAATTCGATCAAAGAACCGGTGGCGCGAACTAGAGCATGGCGGAAAATCCACGTTCTGTTCGCCTCTATCGATCAAATTCGCGGACCGTCGCTAGATTCGAGCCAAATTTGATTCGCCTTGTCGAGCGAATGGTGTCATAAACCACGAGAGTTCATCGAAAGTGATTCCTTTCCATTTTTCAAAGCTGACATCGCAGAAGTTAATTTTTTTTTAACTGTCTGATACAAATGGCGGGTTCGTGTATCCATCATGGTCATCGTGGTTTCAATATTCCAGAAAGAAAGGCACAGTTGTTGTTTCTACTCTGTTCGGAATTGTTTCAAGAGTGGTACAAAGAAAGATCCTGGATGACAATGAAATGCAGAATTTCAAGCGATCGAAGCTAGAGATGTTTTTCGGCGAAAATACGACTGGGTTAGCAGGCTAAGTGATACACGGCTTTTTGTGAGACGTGCTTGAGCAAAATTGCAAAAAAGAGAAAAAAGAATGATATTTGGAAAAATAGGTCACACTTGTAAAAATGGGTCACACCAGTTCATGTTTGTGAGCAAGACGATTGCAAATATAATAGGTTTTTAAGCTTTTCAATGCGGAGCAAAGTGTATCTCCCAAATGAAAGGGGTATCCCATGTAAATCCTCGAAGTTAAATTATAAAAAATGTCAAACCTCTGCTCTGACTTCTTTAAAACTGTAACAAACAACAATTGTAGTTACAATGATGTAATACATCAAGCATGAAAGACCGTGTTTAACCACATTTCCAAATATGGAGAAGGATGTTTAAAATATAACACACAGCTGAGAATTTTTGACAAAATTTGATGTGTTGAAAATGTGATGGAATGTGGTCTTCAGTGTTTGACACACTATATACACAAGTACACCTATCTTCTCAATTGAAACTAAAACTAAGGATAAAAATACGGCTTAAAATTACAATATCTATGCCAAATAAGATCAGATATCCAAACACCATTACATTTATGATTTACATTGTTTAAACCTGATGAGTTATTGATGAGTTTGAGAAAATTATTTGAAAATGCTTCTGCAAGTGAATTTTTAAGAGACATTTATCGGGCATTGTTTGGTGTCAAGAGTAAAAATTATGAACAATGTATTAAATTGCATTACTCTGCACTGAATGTACATTCTGGCAAAAACCGAAACTATTCCTGGAATATTAGTTAACCTCATTGTAACAGTTACAATAAGTTACCGTAGAAACAGTATGGCCAGCTTAAAAAAACTTTTACTTTAGCTGTAGCTGCTAATAAATCAAAAACGAGCTCAGTGAGCCCCATTATTTATCATCTAATTTTCATTTGCATGATAAGATGCAACGTTTTAGTTTTAAAACATTGTGCCAGGGAGTTAAGAGTCACCTTAAAATTTCGCACAATGTGTGACCTGTAGATTCTTGGCTATTTATCTTTGTTACTGATATCAGGAGGTATTACAAGGCAGAGGGCGATGGGAGGCGAAACATTTTATGGAGCTGGCCTTGTAGAGCTTCACAAATGTAAAAAGGCGCCATGCTGACTTGAAGTATTTTGTAGAGACAATGGTATGTACATTTATCTCAGTTCTTGCAAGTTTGTAATTCCATTTGTCGTCATAGTGTAGAAGCTTTCATCATTTGTGGGCATGGGCTATTTTCCTTTTATTTGATTTTCTCTATTCTTCCATCAAAGGGCATCGAGCCACGTGGAAATAAGTATAATTTTGAGGTTGTGTTATTCTTTATCGAGACAGAGAAACGATAAAAGGGTGGAGACAGAACAAACCTTTTGAATGATCAGCCTTTATTTATCCCCGTCTAAAATTATTTTTAATCAGGTGCTTACAAGCAAGTCCTGGCTTAAGAATTCCCACATTTAACCAATTACTTCCGCATTTATGTTGTCAGCTAATCATTTCATTGTAACTGAGTTAAGACCATCATTTCAATCATGGAGACAGACGTCATTTCAGTTGTCTGGAAAAGGAAAAAATTGACTTAATTTTAACAGGGTATATAAACAACTCATAGTTTCCATTTGGCGGGAAAATATGCTCGCATTGTCCGAGAAGCGGACAGCTTCCCGAGAGCGTCGCTCGAGGAAAACTGTGAGCTTTGAGGAATAGATATGGTAAAATATCCGAGCATATTTTCGCGATAAATGGAGGCTGTTCTATTATTATCAGGCTAGTATCGCAATACGCGCAGTTTTAAAATTGGGAAATATCACTCGGATATTCCCTAGTTTTAGCCGGGGCATATTCAGTCACGTGAGGCGCTTAGATCAATCGCGTGCGAGCGAAAGTATTTGATGGATTATATATGCACTGGAACCCCGATTTCTCAAACCCTCATTTTTCCGAACCTCCCGATAACTCGAAACAAAAGTCATTTCCCTCTACTCAGTCAAACACTGTAATTTTACCTCCGATTTCTCGAACTATCCGATTTTTCGAACCAATTTTTGTTTCCCTTGGGAAACCACTGTATTTACCCCTGTACGGGCATAAAGGCGTGAATAATGAATGAATGAATGCTTTATTTAACGTATACGCTTAGCTTGAGAGCTAGTTTACAGGTATTCCACCTAATAACTAATGAAAACCTAACAACTAAACAACGCTAATATCACAATTCATCAGGTAAAATCACAAATTAAATACTGATTAAAACTATTCAAAACTATTATTACAATATTACCGCCGCAGTCATTTTAAATCATGACATTTAAAATTACCAACAGCTCCTGTGGATTGAATGTAATGTTAAAGTCTTCTTGGGTCCAAACTTATGCCATCAAATACACAAGTGAAAAGGATAAAAAGATTCTACAAAGCATAACACAACACGCTAGTAATTTGGGAAGAAAATACAGGATTATAATGATACAGGGGCATCCAACGACCGTTTTCTCTCAAACTCTTTTAAACGCTGTTTTAGGCTATCTGGAGCACTTTTAAAGCTCTGTAGGTTAATTTTAGGTTGCGCTAAAAAAATTTTATCTGTTCGGTTATTCTAGAGAAATCTGAGTATTCTCGAATTTATTAGGGCTTTTTTGTCCATTTCCCGAAAACCTTAGGTCTTATCGCCTTCCGAAAATGATAGCTGACCTATTTTCGGTACGCAAAGCGACATTTTTAACAACCCGAAAACAACAGACAATAAATTTCTCATATCACGAAAGTTCGAGGTGACAATCCTCTTAAGAAAATCAGAGGGGATTAAAGGCCTTCCAAACAGATAATTTACCGAAACGATCCGTTGGTTGCCCCTGATGATAGATGCTGAATTTCATGTCAAGACATCAAAATTGCCAGTTGATATTTCTTTGCTTTCACTAGCACTTTTGAATTTTTTTTGTTTATTTCAAGTTAGTAAAATATGATATATCAGTTCATGGGTCAAATCCATACCTTATACCGGACAGCAGCATTTTTCCTGGTAACCCGGACACGACTGCAAAGGGCATTCTCCGTTCGGGCAATATTCATTTAATGGCACGCACTTGCCATTGATCGAAGCACAATCCGCTGTGAACAAGAAAACATTGCTCTCGTATGAGTCATGAAAGAAAAGAGCCATAACACAAACAAAACCTGAAAAAAAAAATTGATTTCAGCTCAGATAACCTAAGTAGCTTTTTTGATCGTGATAAGGGTCGTGTTTTCCATACATTGATGGTAATATATCGTCTTCATGTAATGTTCCTGGTGTGTCTTTTAGGTGTATATCTTTTGACATTCCGCATAACTTCCATTTCTCAAGTTGCAGTTGCGAAGCAAAAATATATGTCCGCAAAGTTGACTTTAAATTTCTTAATTTCCTCAGGAAGGCCAGTTAAACTATTTCGAAAGAATCAGGAGAAAGAGAAAAAACTTATCATTTTTAATTTTTGGGTCCATAAAATACTCAGAAATATATTATCCGAGGAACAACTACAGTGACTTACTTCCGACCATTTGTCGTAAGAATGGAGCAGGCATGGCGTTCCTGTGTCGGTTCCCTGGGTGGCGTCCACCCTGCACGGCAACGGTCCCCAAAATAATCAACAACAGACACAAATGAAACTTGGCAGCCATACTCTTCCTGCAACAAACAAACAGCCGTATTCTTTGTAAAAAGAGTTGCTACTCGCTCGAAGTCCTCGAAGTAGCACTCAGAAAGAAGAAAGAAATATACTAGGACAGGAGTATATTTTTAAAAGCTCATTTCTGTCGTTCAAAGGCTTTATTTAACATGAAATGAAGCAACTAAATGCGAACTGCTACAACAAATTGCTTAAATTAAACTACGGTTACAGGTTTTTACAACTACGTAGAAAGGCGACTGGAATTTTCTTCTCATCTGCCATAGCGTTTTATGTTTGTTTGCCTATGTTTTCTGTCTTTCTTTCAGTTATACAGACTCGCCTCATAAAATAAGTTCGTATATCGTCGCCCTGCATTGCTCTAGAGTTTTTATCACCAACCAACAAGGGTGAAAAAGCTTTAACACTAAAACATTTTCTACGGAGGTTTTAAATATTGAGTTTACCAGTAAATGGTTTGATTCCCATCCAGCCATCTAAAATATTCTAAGCCTAACGACCTTATTTTTCCATGAAACGAAAGAAGGAAGGACTTTCAACAGGAAACTATTTCTTCCAGTTGCCTGGGCTAGGTTTATGGAATCACAGGCAAATATCATGATAACACCCAGCTGCTAACAATGTTAAATCTACAAACACCAAACCTTATTGCGTTAGAATCTTCTCTTTAGATATCCTCCTTTGAAGTCAGCCTTCCGCGAAACCTTCAGGTTAGCTCTCTGCGTACAACTGATCGTTATCTGCGACTTTGTCTCCTTTCAAGAAGTCCTAAACATGAAACAAATTAGTTTGAGCTGGACAGCTGTCAATTGGAAAACAGTTTTATTGAAGCTCATGTCACAACTGCTGGGACTTGCGTGCACCTGTTAAGCTTGCAAAGAGCGCATGCCCAACTGCATTCGCCTAGGGTAGGCTTCAAACATTTACTTAATGAAACATTTTGGCCGAACGAGAAAAACTGGAAATATCATGATAAGAGGAGTTTTGAGAAACGTAAGACCAACCAGGAAGAGTGCCCCGACTATCAAACGTTTTTGCGTTCCCAAAGTCAAGTTCAAGGCTAATGTTGAGCGAAAAAATTACGGACCAAGACCCAGATTTTAAACAAAAGAAGACAAACGGCTACTTTGTAGGGTTTGCTTGGCAAGTTTGTGATGCGTTACTAAGGGTATAACTTTTCAGTGCTGAAATTCTATTGATTAAACATGAGACTTAAAATGGTATCGAAATTGCGCTTAACTGTCGTCATTGTTTGGTGATAATAACCAGTTTCAAACGTACAAAAGATTGATTGATGGATCGAGAGAGCAAAGGATCGATCGAATGATTGATTGATTGCTTGATTGCTTGCTTGATTGATTGATTGATTGATTGATTGATTGACTGATTGATTGAAATTGAAAACTGGCATGATCTGATTGGCCTTTGGAAAACAGCATCACTTGACACTGGCGGAACTAGGGGGAGGTTGCAGGGGGTGCACACCCCCCCCCACCCCTCCCAGAGATGAAGCCTTCTTCTTCGTGTACGCTTTTAAAATTTGTTTACCTCACCAGTCAGTTACGCCATTTCTTAGTGGTGCACCTCTCCTATGAAAAATCCCGGATCCGCCCCTGTGACAGTAAGTTCTGTTTCACCACAGAATAACAACGTATCATGCACCAAGGTATTTAATTATCTTTATTTGCGGATTCTGACGTTAGAAAGACATTGAGCGATAATCCTGTGTGTTCGTTTAACGCTTAATCAGTGAATAGCTCCAACGCGAAACAAGATATACCTAACTGATGACCTAAAATGACCACTTTCCATATTAGAATGGTGTGTTTCTTGGAAGCAATGTACAATGGAATGAAATTGACCTTTCCTGATTTTTGCATCTTGTAACTTTTTGCTGTGAGGTGTTTCGTTCCCAATTTTTATAGCCGGTTTTTTCATGAACCACCACAAGACAATTTCAATCTTCATAGCAAGTCAATTGCGTGCATTCTATATTTTAATTTAGGTTTTCGGCTCACCTATATACAATCTTGTATTCTTCAAAAACCCACAAATGGTTGTCAATAACAGCTTAAATTAAAATTTTCCGCGCATAGAAGACACTGTAACAATAGGTTATCTGTCACATTAGCAAGAGCAATGTTTGTACATTATATTAGTTTTTCAGAGAGCGGAGGCACGTTTTCATAAAATGAAAAGTAATTGCGTACAGACGCTAATTTTCCAACCTTTTAATGTAAAACATAGGGATGTAAAACTAGGATGGTAAAGCAAAAACCCAGGGCATACTAATCTGCATTTTCTAATCTGTCGATACAGAGGAAAACTTTGAGCGTAAGAGAACGCTGACAATCCTAACATGGAAACATCTACAAGTCTCCTTTCTTGTCTTTCGTGACCCATCGTGGATCAGATAGCGGCAAAGTTGTGTCATAACCTGCATTTCCTTGTCATATACAGTACCAAATAGACACCAGCACGGTTTAAAATTAACTCGGTTTGATTCGCTAACCTCTGACGCATTTCCTCGACTGAACAAGACTGACAGGCACATCGCGTTCACACACCAATAATAGAGAATAAATATAACAGGCCCGAGTCCAACTGCACTACCTGGTGGTTCTTGTGACCCGAATAAACAGTTCCTGTTTTCAAAACCAAGGAGAAACATTTCAGAAAGATCCACATTGTGAACTCCCTTAAATCTGTTAGGCGTCACGCCTTCCTAAAATCAATCGGTAAACAAACCTTTTGAAGAATCCTCAAAATGAATTTAGGATAGGCCTCGATCATTATCAATTTGCGGTTTGTTTTACGCGACAGCAAAAAAAAGGCGAGAGGAAACTGAGGATACTTTTCGTTTCAACATGTCTTTCTTTCTCACGTCAGAATTTGCAAATTAAAGGTAACTTTAAAAATACCTTGGTGGAAGACACGCTGTTATTTGAGCGCCAATATATAACATTTGGCTTTAAGTAGTTAAAAATGTTCGGTGTGTAGCCAGGCATGTTAAAAATTGGTAAAAAAGGAAAGGAATTAAATGGTTGTCACTGGCTAAAACTATGGTTATCGGACGTTTCGGCCACTACTGTTGCCTTCTTCAGCAAAAGATGGAAAATGCAAATGTTAAACGGCGTCCTGCTAGAATATGTAATAGATGTGTGATAAAACTAAATGAGCAAATGTCTCTAGAGTATTCTTAATGAGTGTAAAAATTCTTAATGCCATTGTACACGTTCGGTAGCGCTATGTGTTCGTTTATAGCGTTCCTGTCTCGCACGGAATGCCAAGCTTCAAGAATTAGTCTTTGTTTCCATACTGATAATCTGTCGACAATTTCAACGTTCTCCAAATCTATTTGGTGACCGTTGAGCATATGGTGTTTGGCCAATAAAGAGTTTTCGTCCAATGTTGCTATAGCCTGTGCTTGTTCTTTCATACGTGTTTTTAACGCGCGTGATGACTAACCAACATAAACACAGTCACAATCTTTACATTTGATCTTGTAAACAATGCCTCTGGAAGCCTCTTTCTCGATCTTGTCTTTAGGTTTTTTGAGTATGTTCGAGATGGTACGAATAGGTTTATGGGCGACCTTGACATTGAAACCTCGAAGAACGTTTGCGACTCTTTCGGAAAAACCTTTGGCGTAGGGGAGGATGACAAAACCACGATGGTCGGTATCATTCGTTTCTTGTTGTCTACTCAGTTGGCGGCCATTGTGAATGAAATTTGCAGGGTAGTTATTAGTGGCAAGGGCTTTCGTTACTCGTTTAGTTTCCCGTGAAACTTCCTCCTCCGTGGAAGGAATGTTCCTTGCGCGATCCATGAGAGTGCGCACGACCGAGTGTTTATGCTGAGGATGGTGGTGTGATTTGAAATCAAGGTAACGGTCGGTGTTAGTAGCTTTCCTGTAAACAGACACAGCGATCGAGCCATCTTCTTGTCTGGTTGTTTTTGTGTAGAGAAAGGCAATGGAACCTTCTGATTCTATCTCGATTGTAAATTTGATATGAGGGTTGATGGAATTGAGATGTGAGTGGAATTCATCTACGTGCTCTCTTTTAACACATACGTGGCTGTCATCTACGTATCTAAACCACCATTTAGGAGGGTTAGGGGTCGATGAGAGAGCCTTTTCTTCGACATGTTCCATGACGAGATTGGCCAAGATGGCGCTGACTGGGGATCCCATCGGACAACCGAAAATTTGTTGGTAATGGTTATCACACATCTATTTCATATTCTAGCAGGACGCCGTTTAACATTTGCATTTTCCATCTTTTGCTGAAGAAGGCAACAGTAGTGGCCGAAACGTCCGATAACCATATTTTTAGTCAGTGAAAACCATTTAATTCCTTTCCTTTTTTACCAATTTTTTTTGGCTTTAAGTACCTTCGTATCGTTTCAAAGCGAAGGAAAACCTCCAATGCTGTGGGGATGCCATCTTTGGTATTTTAATATCACTGAATATTCAATACTGATCAAAGAAGCAAAGGAGCTTTTGCCCTCGCTATGTATTTAAATGTATTTAAATACTATTTTTAAAAACTGTTTTAAACCTATTTTATGAAATAGATTAAAAACAGGGCGAAAAGTGTATTTTTAACGTAGTTTTCGACTGCTTTTAATGGTGTTTAAACCTGTTTAAAACACTATTGAAACAAAGTTTGAAATGTATTTTGAAAAGCTTTTAAAAATACAGTTAAAATTCCAAAACTCGAAATCCTTTGCTAAGTTTAAAAATATAATTAAAATAGTCTGTAACTACTTTAAAAATCTCTCGAGGAACACAGCATTCGGAATAAAAACAGGGCACAAATCGTTTTAAAAACAGCTTTTAATCTGCAAGACTATTTTTAAACTAGTTTAAATGACAATTTTAAAAGTATTTTGTACAAAATAGGTTTAAAATAGGTGCAAAATTATATTTTTAACATATTTTTCGACTGATTTTAAAGGTGTTAAAACCTGTTTAAAACACTATTGAAATCCACTGTCTCAAAACATATTTCAATAGTACTTTAAACAGTTTAAAAATTAAAGTGGATCATACATGAAAAAAAATATATCAAATACAATATAAATATATGAAAATAGCTTTAAAATAGTCTAGAAATGGCATACAGTAATATAGTATAAAACAGCATAAAAATAGCACAAAATAGTATAAAAACAGTATGAAAATACTGTAAAAATAGTATAAAAATAGTATTAAAATAGTTCAAAAATAGTGTCAAAACAGCATAACAATAGTGCCAAAAAAATCTTAAACTTACATGTAACTTTGCTCTAGCTGTGAACAACACATGACATGCTAGAAGTAAGTGTAGGGCAAACTCAAGCTTGATGGGGGTGCTTGGCTCTACTTCTTTCTTTACTTGTATAATCAATGTATGTAGCTCTACACTTACTGTATGTGTATATGAAAAGCTGTAATAACACTTGAGCCTGCGATAATATTTTTTTTGTCTACTGTACATGTATAAAAGGCTAAAAGTTACTACAGTTTTAAAAACCAAAACATTTTTGAGTGTACGGCCATCATCAGTGGTACATAGTTTCTTTGTTAAGA
The DNA here is from genome assembly GCF_964199315.1 of Orbicella franksi. Classification (NCBI taxonomy): domain Eukaryota; kingdom Metazoa; phylum Cnidaria; class Anthozoa; order Scleractinia; family Merulinidae; genus Orbicella; species Orbicella franksi. Next base: position 26,757,208 of record NC_138150.1, on the reverse strand, counting down.
AGAATTGCAAACAATGTAAAGGAGTCAAAGGAACATGCATGTATCAATACCAATTGAGAACTTGAGGCTAAGGGTCCATTACTTAGTATAAAACATCTTCTATATCACTCATTTTAAGACTAAATACAGGTTATTTACTTGTACTGGTATGCTATGTCTGCAGGGCTGTCATTAAGGGTTGTAAGCCGTAACACCTGTTATGGCTGAGTATGCTTGATTTTCCCTTGATGCTACAGGTGAAATTCCCTGTTGTTTAGAGAAATCACCCACAAAGTAACAAATTTGCTATGGGTGTGGAGAATAAGGCTACAGGTGACTAAAAAATTAATGACAACCCTGGTCTGTACATGGGAACTATATACATTGTAAACGTACATGCAGTACATGCATCAATCACTTCTAATCAAGGGAACCCTTAGGCCAATTTAGAGGGTACAACTCATTATGTGTGACTTTTGTAAATTTAGTAGGTGATGATCATGTTGTGCAAAGGTTTTGTTCATCTTTCATCACTGAGCAATGTCTGAGGCTGCAACTAAATCCTGCATCATTTATGTGGTCCATGTTACAGTTGCAAGCAAGTTGTGGGTTTGATTTTGAGTCATGGACTTGTTTTATGTACATGTACAAGTGCATGTAGCAATTAAAGCTGTACCATCTTATTGGGCCTACAGATATTCAGACTATGAGTAGTCCCGGCCTCTTTCGCTTAGTCTATTGTGTGTGATGCAAATGAAAACAGCGAGAAAAATATGTTGATTTTCTTTTGTGTCACGCATGATACATAGACTAAGGGCCTCTTCGTATGAGCGAGGTAACTGGCCAAGTGCTGTGTTGCAAAAGCAAAGCTATTTTGCCTAAAAAGTTTCGTCCTGGTTACCCGGGCTGGAGCGTTCATATGGGAAAATTTTCATCCTGGTCACTGAGATCTTGGACGCAAAAACTGAGATCTCAGTAACCGGGCCAGGCGGGTTGACCGGGCTCATATGAAGAGGCCCTAAACCAAAGAGGGAATACTCGTAGTCTTAGCAAGCAGGGCAGGGAAAAACCACATCCCATTGCCTGGGGCAAGTAAATTTTGCTCTTGGGCAAGTGAAAATGGAAGTTTGGAGGTCTGGTCAGGTGGGCAAGTAAAATTAGCCTCAGTACATATAATCTTGTGAATGATAATTTCCAATCAAAGCCTATTTCAAAACTTAAGACTGCAAGATGAGCAAAACAGTGAGTTGAAAGCATGGATTAATTTAAAATCCAAGCATACTTTGTATCTGACACAACAATTGTCACTGTTGGTAGTTTCTTTCACCTAGTTTCATAGTGCCAGTAAACTCATTTTGTTATAGTCTATCACTGAATATAGACAGCAACTAGTAAATGATGTAGTTGATAAGGCATGAACCCTACATGCCCATTGGGCATTAGTAATATTTTAGTGGAGCCAACTGAAAACTAAAATATACTGGCCCACTGGGCAGCTAGATTTCATTTTTTTTTTCTGGCCCTGGCAAGATGAAGCTTAAAAAACCAAAACCACTTGCAGTAAGTTATAGGGAACCCAAGCTGTCACAAGTCAAGGTCATGTGCAATTTGAGGTAAAGTTTTACAAAGACCACAGTATTCAATCATGAAAGAATTAATTAATGCATACCATGTTCCCCTTGAAATAAACTTTGTAGCCGCAGTGTATGTAATATATGATCGATAATATTATTATTTACAAGTTAACAAAAATTATCCCATCAAGTTGTAAGGTTCATTCATTTCCAACAAGAAACAACTGTACTTTCACTGATGTGGCATGACTGTAGTAGCTGCATATAGCTTCCTTTCTAACCCTAAATTTAGTTATTTCCTCCTTTAAAAATTTACCAATGATTGCAGAATTGCAGCAATAACTTTGTAACCAGAAGGCAGTTGAAAGACCCCTATCAAACTCACAGAGACTTTGGCCCTAACAGGGCAGCACCACTCTCCATCTCCTGTTTCTCAAAGCTGAAAATAAAAACAAAATTATTTACTGCATTGTTTAGTTATTGCAGGGTTTAATATTTTAGCCTCCATGTATGTTTTGTTATCATGTTAAGTCTATAAAGTTGCCTTTCCACTTGAAGAAAAACAAACTGTTTGATTCAACTTCCACAGCTCGTACTTTAATTTCCCTACGAAGAGATCGATCAGTTTATGCCATGTCAAGATAGTAAAATGATCACAATGGATGAGTAATTTACAGCTGCACAAAAATGGCATACACAGTTGCAAACATATAACTGCCATATAACCGATCATACATGTATATAGAACAGTACCTAATTATGTAGACTGGACGAAGAACAATTCAAAATTCAGATCTATGTTTCACAGGCAATCATCTAATTCGATAAAACAGCTGATGTGGTTACAGATATGTTACATGTATTTACATGTGCATGCATCTTTTCGAATGAAAGACACACCAAGACAGAAGATGGTCGGCTTACCTCCATTTCCTTGAGACATTACCAAGTTGAAGTCTATCAGAAAGATAAATCATGGTCGCTGCACCCACGAGTCATATGATTCGGTTCGGTCCCTTAACTTTTCGTCCAGTAAAAGGTAAAAAAACAAACAAATGAACTGTTGCACTGGTTTTAAACGACTGGAACGAAACCTCCGTTTTACACAGCAAATTTTCAAATGGCAACAAGTCACGTGGTTATTCACATGATGTTTCATGCAATCACAGCTGACCAAAATGCTCGCATCAGAGTATTGCACCGGTGTCACAGTGATATGTGTATCCCCGTGATATGTGTATCCCCGCACACATATCACTAGTGATATGTGTATCCCCCGTGGGGATACACAAAACACTGATACGCGCCTGGGCATTCAACGAACAAAATGGCGACTCGGTTGCGAGGTTCCGACGAGCGCTGTAAAGAGTAGAAGAAACCAGAAATGAATTCGCGCCCAACGGAGCAGATTAGGATTTCTTGAGTTTGGTTGAGTTCCAACCGACTCGATTGTATATCTGACTAAAACTTCGAACAGCGGATACACATATCACTAATTATTTCATGGCGCAGTGATCTCAGTGTGTATCCCCTAAACACAGCCGTTAGATTAGCTATCTACCTGATCGAAGAAAATGGCCAATTACTGCCGAAACGTGCTGGCTGCTCACTCGCTACGACGTTTATACCCAGGTTGAGGTTTGCAGAGTTTGCAACTCGAATGTCTAAATATCTAAACTGAAATCGCGAGCAGGGGATACACATATCACTAATTATTTCATGGCGCAGTAATATGTGTATCCCCAGAAACACAACTGTTATAATATAGCGCATCAACCTTGTCAAAACTGCAGGCAATATTAGCACCCGACGTTTTTACACGGCTTGGGTTCACTGAAGTTTGAAACTCGATAATTCCACTAAGAACGCGTGCACGCGTGCACGGGATAATAAGGGATACACATATCACTGATAATTTCATGAACTAGTGATATGTGTATCCCCATGGACACAGCTGTTATATTGGCTTTCTACCCAAGAAGAAAAATGCCCATAACATTTGCATTGTCAAAATTGGCTTGCTAGAAATATTCACACCCGGCATTTATTCATAGCTTGGGATTTCTGGAGTTTCACTGACCTCGGTTGTACACCGTCGCCGACCGCATGCAGGGGATACACATATCACTAATTATTACATGGCGCAGTGATATGTGTATCCCCTGAAGACAGCCGTAATCTAGGCTAACTGCCGAAAAATAAACGTCGAATATTATGAAACGTGCTAGCAATATTCGCAGTATAGCAATGTATACAGCTTGAGACTTAACATATCTTACAAAAAGTCGAACTGAAAAGCGGGTGCAGGGGATACACGAGTGCCACTAATCATTTTATGGCGATCGGGTCGAAGCCGTGATATGTGTTTCACTCCACGAATAATTCAGATGCAAACAAGGCGATGAACAGTGGAGAATATGCGTTACTCGAGGGGTGAGAATGCACCGCGCAATTAATATCGTCCTAGAAATCCGGTGCCGTGAAACTCAAATTGAAATATATCTAGATCCATTTGGTGTTCAACTTTAAATTCATTATATCCCGCTCGCAGAAAACCAGTTAGGATCAAGAACACAATTCCAGCAGCAGATACGTAACCTTTTTCAACTACAAAAATTGAGATTTGTGTTTTACTGAAGCCTGTTTGGGTTAGTCGTTCGTCCAGTAAGCGACCGGACGACGAGAGCGCTTTCAAGGAGGATATTACTTTTAAAGTAGACGGGAGGGGGTGGGGGATACACATATCACTGGTCGCCATTTTGGGGGGGATACACATATCACTAGTGATATGTGTGCGGGGATACACATATCACGGGGATACACATATCACTGTGGACACCGGCGGGTCAGCGGAAAATCGACCGGAAAATCCGTTTGCGCCAAAAGTTACGACCGCCAAAACGAAGCAAGAGGATCGCATCGATCGCCACATTGGATATAGTTCTTAGCCCAGGATTTTTAACGGTACGGTATCTGTTTATTTTATCTGCTTAAACTTCATTTTTTTGTTTACAACCCTCGTAACTTTTTCAAGCGTATTCTCAGGTATTTTACATTGAGACATACGCGGGTAATGCTTGGCGATTTCTTGGTTGGATGCGCCAAATGTTTATTCATAAAAGAAGCTTTCTCTTAGATGCATGGCTTTGCTCCAGACGTAACTAATCACGTACCAAATGGAACGTTCGATTAAACGAACTTTATCGAAATCAATCGAACTTAATCGAACGATTGGGTCCGAACACTCGAAGAACAAAATTGGGACATTCGAATGAATGGAATCGCACTTTGTTGTCGTGAAAGAATGTGTTGTACACACGTTCATGTATTGAGTAATTGCATGCTATAACACATGAAATCCAAGCCTGTCATGGACAGTCGAATCCTTGCATTTTGGTTGCGACTTTAGGTGTCACTCAACCTGTATTCGTCCTATTGTTTCTATCGTTAATTTTACTTTAATTATTTTCATTCTTCTCTATTATGGGTGTAGATTTCTTGGCAAAAATGATATTCACACAAAGGGGCTCTGGAAAATGGTTGAAGGGCCTAGTGATAGGGACTTCTCCCCATGCACATGTTAGTTTTGACCTTCAGTGGGGGATAGACAAGCATTCAGTGTGGTTCAAATTCAACAAATTTTTGATTAGATGAATGCACTATATTTATGTGGCAGGTTGATATATTTCCAAAAAATATGGCTAAGCACAACCAAGGTTCAGGAAGAAGAAATTACCTGGCAAGAAGAAGAAAAAATAATGAAAGACAAGAGGACAAAGTAATAAGAGAAGGATGAAAACACAGAAAACTACATGTAGCTGAAGTATTTCATTCTTTGCAAGAAACTGAAGCAGATGAAACAATTAAGTTGGGAAAGATTTGCGGAACCAGTGTGATTTACCACCAAGGCATTTTTATGTGGTCCAGTGAGGGTTCTTTATTCGCTTTTGCTTGTAACATTTTCAAGAAACAGAGTAAATTTAACCAGTTACAGAATAGCCCACTAGGACATGAATGAATGGGTAAGTGGATAATGCAGTTGATTCATGTACATAATTAATAATGAAATGTTCCAAGTCTTGGTTCGGTAGTTGTTGTTCGCGAGATCTTGAAGCTTGTGCTCTAGTTTGCAAGATGGCATCCAAGCAAATGCGCGAAGGCCTCTAGGTGTTCTGAAATGTTATTGTTGACAACTGAAAAATAAAACTTTTTATCATTCAGTGCATTTTGTCTTCCTTTTCATTGGCTGAGAGCCCACCAAGTGACGTGTAAATAACTGCCTACAAATAATGATCTGCTCATGCATAGTGCCGTGTAAATGTGTTTGCTGCAAATAATATTGAATTTTCCTCTCATGCGTAATTGAAACCAAGCTCTCAGGTGAAATAATTTAAATGGCAGATCGCTTCGCTGAGCTGTCAGAGAGTGATTTAAATGTGAAACCAAACTGGGTGGTCACAGATCAATTATTTGCCTCAGCCTTCAGCTTCGGGAAATAATTGATCTGCTTGCCACTGACAAATCATGATATTTTGCTCAACCTCATCCAATAATAATTATTATTCACAGTTATTGTGGAACCGGCGCTTTTTGCCAGCTTGCTGTGATGTTAGTAGTGAATGCCTCTTGTTAACAGATCAGAGCACAGACTCTCATAATATTAGCCTGGTCACAGCATCTGTCATTGAAACCAACCACTAAATTCAACATAAGTCTGCTCATAACAGACTGGAACAACAACTTTTATCATTAACAACTGTTTAGACAAAAAAAAATGGATTTCCTACATTGTTAACAATAATGACTAAACTGTTGTACACAAATATTAGTTCAAACCACTTTTGACTTCAAAATTAAATGACTGTCAAATCTGGACAACTGTAACTGCTCATATGGGAAACAGGAAAAAAAGAATTGTTTGAGAGAACAAAAAAAAAGGAATTTGGTTGTGAGATCTTGATTTTGGTGTACTTTGTGAGTGACAGCACTTTTACAAGATCTTGAAGCATGTATACCATGATGAGGGACCACAATAAATAACTGGCTGATTACTACAAGCAATTTTCTTTTTCATATTCAGTGGTTGTCATTTCTTGTGATTTGTTTTGAGATCTTTCACGTGCACACTGTGAGTGGGACACTTTCTGCCAAAATTACATGTATGTAAATTATGTAATCTTGAAGCACGTACATGATGACTGACCACAATCAATAATTTGCTAATTACTGCAAGCTAGTTACATGTACCTTGAAATTTTCTTTTTAATATTGAGTAGATGTGATTTTTTTGTGATTTGATTGTGAGATCTTAATTCTGGTCTACTTTGTGAGTGATGGCATGTTTTGCCATTAGGAGTAGCCCCAATCAGTAATAAGTAATGTCAACCAATTACTTGGATCAATTTTCCTTGAGTTATTAGTTGCTGTTGTTCAGAGATTTGATTGCTCCTGGTAAATTTTTAGAGTGATGACACTTTTGATAGAACTTATATATTGTGCATGTACATGCGGCTTAGCACATGCTCTCAACCTGAACCTCACTTGTGAACAAACATGGCATCTGTGACCATGTCCTTTTAGAGAAGACTGGGATTTACTTTAACGCCTGTCAAAAAACTCCTCTGGGAAGTCCTGGAGTTGTTCAGTCTTTGCCTGCCATTTTGGTTATAAACAGTGCTTGATACTTCGAAAAAAAAGAAAGACAGGAATACATGTACATGCAGGGCGGCAAGAGAGTGCTATTTTGCGAAAAGGTTTGTTTGTCCACAGATTCATGTTTTTGGCTTGGCTAAATTTTTGATTGATTTTGATATTGAGAGAGTCTTAAAAGCTTACACACTAAAGCAGTTTTCAAAAAGGGGATGCAAATTATGTTGATTGAATTATAAATTTCCATTGGGCTAGATTTATAAATAGTGCAAAAATAGTGTATTTAAAATCTGTTTTTAAGATAGACATAATTGTCATTATTTAAAACTACTATTTAAATAGTATACTCGCCTGATTAAAACTTAAAATATGTTTAAAACAGACTGTTTTGGTTGTATTTTAAAGCTTATAATATGAATTGCTATCTCAAATAGGTTTTAAACTTCCTATTTAAAACATATTTTATGTTCTTGGCATGTCAACTACATTTTAAATATCCTATTTAAAGACTATTTTAACACTGAAAATTTGTAAAATACTTTTTAAACCTACGGCCATTGCCAACATAACTTTCAAAACAGGGTTTAACTAGAATTTTTAAACTGTTTGAACGAAATTTTTGTGGCCATAGTATTAAAATAGATTTTAAATCCCCTATTTAAACCCTGTTTTGAGCTCAAACTACGTTAAAAACAGAGTGAAAATCATTCCAATATCATGAAGTAGGTTTTAACTATACTTGAAATACATTACAAACAAGAAGCAAAATTTTGAATTTTGTACAAAATAGCACAAAAATACCCTATGGTGACTTCAAAATACTGTTTAAATCGTCAAAATCCGTTCAAAACAGTTAAAATCAGTTTAAAAATACAGCTGTTTTGGTAAGGGAGAGGAAAACATGGCCACGGCGTATTTGGATATCTGACCTAATTTGCAATTTTATTTCTCCGTTTTCTACTTAGATTTAATTTCGATTGAGGAGCTATATCAAACACTTAAGGCAGCGTTAAACCAAATTTCTAACACCTCGAAGTTTGTCAAAAATACTTCATTGCGCGTCGTTTTTTCAACTCTCTTTTCGGTGTTTGGAAATGTGGTCAAACACAGTCTTGCGTCTTTCGGTATATTATTAAATCCCCGGATTCAAAGGAGCTAACCTGTTTTCAAGCAAACCGGGACAGGAGGTCCAGGACAGCTGAGGCTGTCACTAAAAACATATCACGTGAAAGCTAATGAGCAAAAACAGTTAATTTATATTATGATAAAAGTTAGGACTTTGAGCAGTAGACAAAAATAATCAAAAGGTTTTTAAAACGTAAACGTGTTTCTTAAAAGATCGTTCTTTTCTGCGCTTAATTGAAATAAAGGTGCCAAGTCTTTTGCGGAGCAAGTCACTATCTGAACCATAATTAGAATGCTTGTTCAGGAAAAGCCATCTGTTTTCTTTTAAGTTGTTTTTCGGTTAACAAAACAAATCGTCTTCAGTTTTTAAATGATATAGATATTAATTTTAAATGCACTTTACACAACTTACTATGGCCATTTCGAAAAATAAATGGAGTCCAAATCCCACCTTTCTATGTTGTCCAAATTCAAATTGAAATTCAACTTGTTTTTCAATTTTTCTATATTCAATTGAAATTCAAATTCAAGTTTAACACCTTTTTAAACTGACATTTTGATGAAAAATGCAAAATTAGAACGTCAAATTTGGCATATGAACGACTAAAACGTACCTTAGATTGAGTTTTACTTCACTAGGTATTTTCGTTTCTCTGGCAAAAGTGAAGCGCAAAACGGAAAATGAGTCATTTATTAAAACAAAAGTGTCAAAAAAATCATCTAGTGTACTTATTGATCTAGACGGGAAGTAGTAATAAAGCACTTAAACAAGCCGTCTACACCTTTTCAGATCAAACCGCTTCGTGCTCAGTTCAACTTCACTGTAATACAACTCGGTGCTCTTTTTCAAAGTCCAAGCTGTGTAATGAATGAAGCTGGCCCACTCTACTCATCGTTCATCGTTAATTGTGTGTTGAACGCCTTCTCAGCCTACACCGCCACCATGTTGAACATTTTAACAATCCATGCGATGAGAAAAACTTGGTCGTTACCAAAGCCTTTGAAAACGTTGCTGCTTAGTCTTGCTGT